>NW_009914689.1:17949-18486 GCF_000696875.1 Nestor notabilis
ATATACAAACAAACAGCCAAAAGATTTCCTTTAAGCAGGCTTAGAGCTGTGTTTGAGTAACTATCTCTGAGATAGAATAGGCATATTATATCAATAATGTACGATCATCTTCTTACATTAGACAATAGTTTACAATCCTGATGCTCTCAGGAATATATCTATTTTTTTTTAACCAAATTTTATATATTCATTTCAGTAAGTGGGGGTTTTGAGTGGTCTGCTTTAAAGGAATGAATTCCATCACATTGTGAAATTAAGACTGATGTCTTTTATGACGTGTGGTTGAAGAGGTGGTAATGAAGACCATGTATCTGTAGGTGCCAAGTACTAGAGATATCCAACTCCGTGCAGTTTAACCTTTGCCTTCTGAGCTGAAGATAACAAAAACAGATGAAGATTATGGCACCATCTGAAATAACCTGTTAGGTAAATATACATTCATAATATCATAATGAAAATATAGGTTGATTCAAATTTTTCTGTTTCAGGTCTGATGAAGGGGGTGTTGTTTGTTTGGTTTTTTATATATATATATAT
>NW_009914690.1:0-387 GCF_000696875.1 Nestor notabilis
AAGCCCACTTTAAGCCCATTAAGACCAAAGAGGGGGTCGAGCTGTTGCTTTTCCTCTCTGCTTTCCAAGAGGCACCATTGGGAACGGGACCAGCGTTTCCCAAAGGAGACAGAGCTGAGGAGATGCTGCTCCGGAGCTCGGGTGACGGCTTCTTGAAGCAGGAACACCCACGGACAAGTGCTATGGAAGCACGGACCCACCTCCATGGGTCCATCTGTGTGCTCAGCCTCTGCCTCCAGGCCAGCGACAAAGGGGTAGAGCCGGGATCGAGCAGCTCCCAAGGGATCTGGAAAGACTCTTCCCTTTGGGATCCCCGGATACAACCGGCTCTGCAGCAGAAGGGACTCAGCACCCGACCCCCCCGCCTCACCCCGAGCCCCCCCGACA
>NW_009914690.1:472-765 GCF_000696875.1 Nestor notabilis
GCCGTTAAGCGGGGATGGTACCCCCCGTATCCCAGCCTGTGGGCGGGGGGGGAAGAACGAGCACTAACAAGGAGAAGGATTCCAAGGAAAACAAAGCAGCTTTGGGATTACCAGGGCGGGAATTCCTTGTTCCACACGGGGGCAAAGGCGGTGACTCGCTCCCATTCCTAAAGGAACAACAAGGGATAGAGGCGGGTAAAGCCCGGCCCGGGGCTCCCCGCTCTGCTCCGTGGGGCTGAGCCCCCCCAGCGCCCTCCCCACAGCCTGGTACAGCCCTGACCCCCCCGCTCTGC
>NW_009914691.1:0-245 GCF_000696875.1 Nestor notabilis
AAGGGAGGAGGTGAGGGTTTTTGGGCCTCCAGGTCATCAGCAAAGCCCTTGCTGAGCCCTGTGCTCCTGGTGGCATCGGAGCTGCCCCGCAGGCCAGAGCACAATAATTCACTGTGAAGTCACCACTGGGCTCATCCTGCAAAAATCTCATCCTGCAGCCTCGTAAACCGGTCCCTGGCCATCCCCATCCCTCTTCCTCCCGTGGGCGGTGCCAGGTCACACCGGTGTGTTTCCGAGCCAGCACT
>NW_009914692.1:0-1277 GCF_000696875.1 Nestor notabilis
CGCTACCGGGAGCAGTACCGCAAAGCTCCGTGAGTGCGGTATCGCCAACGCGTGTGAGAGCGTGCGGTGGGGGAGTCCGCGGGAAACGTGCAGAAGGAACCGCACCGTAACGCACCGCGCTCTGCTCCTCGCTTCGGGACCGCAACGGCCGGGAAAGGCGATCCCCACCGGCGGCCGTGGGCGGGGGGGGCGCGGACGGCTTCCCGTTCCTTTCGGTTTTCTTGTTCGGGGTTTTCTTTTGCCGGTACCGTTAAAAATCTAAATCCGAGGAAATGAAAATCCGGGCGGGATTCCGCGCGGGGTTTCTTAATGTGACCCCCGATATGCCGTGACCCCGCCGAGGCAAGGGAGTTTGTTTTGTAACGCTCCCAAAATATTGATACTTAATAAGCGGGACAAGTGTTAACTTGAATTACTTAATGCTTTTTTCTCTGGGTCTTAAGATAAAGTCTTTTCGTACAGAAACATTTCTGAAAGAAATTCACGATTACGTTTTTAGTTAAATATTTTGGAAAGGGGTTTCTGTAATGGAGCATATTTGATTTTTGTTCTGGACAGTACAAATCCGAAAACCTTTGTAGCTAATGCTGAAAAAATAATATATGATTATTGAATTCTGAGATCAAGATAAAAGCTGCTTAAATTTCAGAGTTCAATCAGTGGAGAGAAAAGCTTCTCCTTCACATTAATTTTTTATGTTCCCTTCCTATTTTCCCGGACGGATTCCGTGTTCTCCATCACACGGAGCTTCCGTCAAATTATCTTCTACAATTGCGAGAAAAATTAGATCTCCTTTCCGCAGCAGTTTTCATAACTTCTCAGTTTAAAAAAGGAGGGAAAAAAAAAAACCCAACCAAAAGCGAAGGGCAGAGCTGTGCGGCGGGGCCGTGGAGAGCAGAGCGGGAACCCTCCCAAATCGCACCCGCAGCAATAATTCCATCTTTGTTCGTAGGTTTTTACTCGCAAATATCACACCAAAGATTTGTTGTTTCTTGCCATGTGTGTGTACGAACGCTGCACCGGATAATTATTCTCTCTGCCTCTTACCCGAGAATAATTCGATGAGGTGTTATATTCGGTTTATGTAGTGCTTTTAACGAAAAACAAAATACAATTAAAACACCCACGCGCAAAACCATCACAGAAATAAAACTAAACCAAGACTAACGCAACCCCACCTCCCCGTGGCTTCGTTCTAATTCTCCCTTGATTTGCAAGGCAAATCTTTTTGTTTTGAGGTGTTTTGGTTTAATTTTGAGACTCGAGTGAGGAACGCA
>NW_009914693.1:0-6890 GCF_000696875.1 Nestor notabilis
TACCTATAATATTATATATCTAGATCTAGATATCTAATATAATCTCTAAATATTGTATACTTACATTAAATTACTTCAAGCACTCTGACAGCTTACTGGTTTGCCTCCTTTAGGCTGTATCTCTTATTCTGCTTTCCCTTGTTAGCTAAATCTCATTCCTTTATTCCTCTCATAACCTTTCTGTTTCAATGACTGTCCCTTTATGTGTTCAATACATTTAACTGGTAAATCCCTCTTAATGCTAGCAATCCACTAGCCAATGGATCAAATTGAGAGGGGGGAAATAGTGGCATAACTTCTGCTATGTCCATGGGAGGATTCCACTTCTGTTTAGAGAGAAGCCGATGGTAACACATCTGCCAGTGCAGCAGCTTTGACTTTAATGACTTCTGCACACTAAATGCAAAGGTGATTAATCAATTCCTTATTGCCATTCATAGGTGTCACCATTAAGTCGGGGTTTGAATACTTCTGCATCTGACACTTCTGCTTTTGGAGTTTTCTCCATTTCTGGGATGTTTTGGGGATGCCACCTGAAATCAGATGCACTGAAGTAAGCAAATATAGAATGTTAATGAAATCCTTTTCACTGCCTAAAATTGCACATATCCCAAAGCGCATGGAAGACTGGACATGGAAAAAATGAAGTCATGAGCGTAGGGCAAGGCAAGTAATGTCCTTGATGGCACCCACCAGTCAAAATACCCCATTGCTGGATTTACATTACATCTCCAAATTCATCTACTAATTCCCCCCCACACCTTTGTGAGAGATGAGCTGATTTGGCATAGGTTTACATTACAGTATTTTTGCCCTGCAACAATATTAGTATTGAGTGGTACATTTTCCTGGTTCTGAAGAGCTGAGTTTTAGGACTGAAGTCTTGGTTACATTGAAGATTATGGCAAAACTCCCTCAGAATCCCAAGGATGCCTCCCCAGAGTGTGGTCTTTCTCCAAAGTAATGAACAGTCACAACTCAGCATCAAATTAACAGAAGCTAGAAGTCCTTGACATCTTCAGAAATGAAGTTCAAGGTGTCCTGAACAAGAAACCCCAAAAAACCAGCACCTAAAAGCAGAGGGTGCTTTTCACCCTTCAAGCTTTTTAAATCTCTGTTTCCAAACTGATGGATGCAAGCCTGGGAAATCGTGGGATTCTGCTTCTGCCTAGCCGAAATATGGTTTCTATTTATATTTTGTAACAGGAGAATGAATCACAGAGATGCCTGTTTGGCTTCTCAACTGGTCTTCAGAGTTTCAGAGGTCATGAAACATCACAGGATTACAGGGCAAGAAATAGTTTGATGCATCTTAAATGCATCACACTGGCTTAGCCTGGGATTTAGCTTGGACAGCTGACCCATTCATTCCACATTGTTGAGGGCGAGGAAAAGTGCTTTTTGCTTTGCAAAACCCACGTCACCCATCTTGGTCCCCCCCAACCATGACGAGTAGCTGTGAGCTCAAGCTTTTGACAAGGGTCCTGTGAACTCAGACAGGATGATGCTGCAGAATGCTGCAGAAGCCATGAATGTGGTTTGAGATACTGTTGAACACGGCAGGACTGCTCTCAACCTGCCCAGCATAAGTGAAAGGTTTACATAAGTTTTGACTCTGCTGAGAGACAGAGCCTGGTTTGCAAGATATTTTCCAGACTCAGTTAAACTGCTTTCCAAATGCACAGTGTGTTTGCACAAGACAACCAGCCTTTGCTGTAATAGGCCTGACCAAATAGCTAATGATTTGAAATCAGTTCACTATGGATGGTTTTAAAGCTGGTGTTCAGTTCATTTCCAGGCAGCTGCACATTGTTGTAATTTGCTAACACTGTCCCAAATGCTACTTTTCCCTTTCCTTGTAACTGTTCCTCTGAGTTACAATAACGCCTTTAATTTCTGAACAAGCCCTCCCTCCTGCAGCCCTTACCACCTCAAAGAGCAGCAACTGCACCTCCCCTTCGCAATTTCCCTTTCCCTCTTAACCTTGACCTGTAATATGCTGAAAGTTGTTACTGAAAACTACCTTGATCAGAAATGACATTATAAAAACTTGCTCAACCAGATGGAGCAAAAATCCAGCCATGATAAAGATTCCCAGAGCCCACAATTTTGAGTTACGGACCTACCCTGTTTTGGAATATGGAGTTGACTGCTTCAAGGTAGCAGCTATTAAGTTTTGTTTGTTTTCTTTCTGAGTGACTGTGCTTTGTAAAGACGAGGTTTGGCTGAGTATTGCTGTGTGTAAAAATACTGGGCAGAGAAATCGCTTCCTGAGCCTGGCTGTGGAAGCAGCAGTGGCAGGGCTGGACCCTGACGAAGGCACATTTGCAGGGATGGATGAGATTTGGTGACTTCAGTTCTGCTTTGCAGCTATATACCTGAGAGCAGAAGCTTCACCCAGAGCCCTCAGGTCCTTCAGAGGTTGGGGTTTGTGGTTTGAATTCAGTTCACACCTGAAAACACTGCTATGTAAAACCAGCTCCTAACAGAACGGCTTTGCGGATTGAGGCTGCAAAAGGAACCTGGACTCAAGGCTGAGCATCAGCTGTGCAAAAATTCAGCAGATTGGCAAAGTTTATGAAAAGTTTTATCTTCTTTTGTGTGTGTGTGTGGGGTTTTGTTTGTTTGTTTGTTCATTTGTGTTTTTTATGTTTTGGTTTTTGTTTGGTTTCCCCCCCCCTTTAAAATCTTTATTATCTCTGGAAATGCTTTGCTCAAGCCTTTTCCAGACTTAAGGTGGCAAACTCACAGACCCCATTAGAGGGAAATCCTTGACCCTGAAGGTTAAGATGAACATCTGATGATTTGAATTCTTCTCCTACCAGCCAAAGAGCATTTGTGTATATTGAATTTTAGAAGAGTTAACTTCTGGAAGAACCAGAGCCTAGAAATCAAAACAGCTTTAATGGGTTCTGCTTGAAGCTTTTATTTACTGCAAAATTGAGTAGAGAAATCAAAGTCTAAAGTTGTTCCTGCTGCAGCCAGTGGAAACAATCTATTTACTGCAGTGGGTAGAGACTCCAACCCTTAGCTTGTGTTCAACCTGAACTCCTACGGTCTGCATGTGTTGGCAGTGAATGAACTGCTCTCGGTTTCTCGTCTTCGAGCTCTGGAATTCTTTTCGATCCTGGAGATAAGAAAACAGTCTTCCAAACAGATGCGTCATGCCTGCTTAGTTTTCCATTAAGAACAGAGAAGATATTTAACTCTCTCCTATCAGGGAGCGTGTGTGTGAAAAAGCCATGCTTTCTTGGTGCCAAAATCCACCCTATTAGTGGAGATACTCTGGAGACCTTGGAGTATCCATCCCTGTAAACATCATTAGTTGTGGAAAAGCCATTCATTAGTAACAGGCAATATGTTCTTCTATCCTCTCCTCTGAAGAATAGGCAGTGCTATCTAAATAAGCTGTTTCCTGAGAAGTTACTCAAAGTTACTGCTGTAGCTCTAGGCCAACTCTCCTCCCCCCGGAGCTGGACAGAAACAAAGCTCTCGGAGAGGAAAGATCTGCCCCTTAGTCCAGAGGACTGTGCTATTCCTCTGAAGTTCTTCCTTTTTCCTCAACTAATGCTCACCCTACTTGTGATTTCCCATCCCATCATCTGCAAAACCAGCTGTTTCCATACCTACATCCAAGCTGAAGGCACCGGTGCTCTGATACCCACTCTGTGCTCTCAGTTTGTCCAAAAGCAGCTGCAAAAATCCTCCCTGACATCCCATCTGACCCTCTTTGGATTTCCCTCTCTGGCTTCCCATGACCTCCTGCAATAATTCTGCATTCCTTGTCCTCCTCCTTCAGCATCCTCCATAGTACCCTTGACTTCCCCAGCCAAGAAACCATGACCAGGCATCTTTTCACAGGCTTTGTCCTGGACCACCCTGGCAGTGAAGACCTGGTACTGGAGGGGGAGAATCGGGAACAGCATCTCAAAATGCCTGAGTGACAGCAGTGCTGTGGAAAAATCCTCCCTGTTCACTTCTTGGCAAAGAAGGACATGTTTGTGGAATGCCGTCTCAAGTGAGCTGGTGGAAACCTGCTCTGATGGTGCTGGAGGGTGCACTTGGAGGAAGGAGTCTGTGATTCTTTGAGTTGTGCCCTCTGCTATGTGTTACCAGCACTTAATTACACCTTATACATTAGAAATGCTCCCTTGCCCTCAACAGCCCACTTCAGGAGGTGTTTTGGACAACACGTCAAAGCAGGAAAGACTCTTAGAGGAGAGGGCAGACATAAGGATGCAGATGTGTGTTCCTGTGCTCTTTTTCAGGCCAGACCCATAGCCAGGATTTTAATTTCTTATACTCGTTCATTATCCCTACTCTAAAAAACAAGCATCCTGGCCCCTGCACAGTCATATTCCAAAGGGAGTGAGTTGTTTTGGCTTTCCCTAAATGCCACCTATGATCTCAGCCAGCTATCACAGCATCTCCTTCCTTCCCCTCCAGTTGCTGTCAGATCTCCAGCAGCTTTCTACTGAGCTTTGGGCTGTCAGAGTGGCATTCCCCGCTTCTGCTGGGGCATAAATACATGTTAGTGTTTCTAACATGGTCAGGTTTTCTAGAAATGCAGGAAAATCAGAGGTCTGAGTGGATTCTCAACGGATAGGAGGTGATAGGAAACGCTTGGTGCAATGCATGGTATTTTAGCACCTATTCAGCATTTGCTATAAAGGTATTAAATGGACCCATGATACAAATCCTAGCAGAAGAGGAGTAAAATGTATTAGGTACACCCTTAGACCACCAAGTGAAGAGGATTTAGTGTGTATAATAAACCGCCTGTGTATCATTTATCATTGGCTCCACAGTGATTGCCTGGGGGTGATGATGGACACTGTAAGTTGCAAAAATATAATGACGTGTGGTGTAACAGACTGCAGGTGTCTGTGCAGGGAGCTGGGAGGAAATCAACGTGACAGCCTTAAGAAAACGGCTTGTGCTGGCATCCGCATGGACCCCCAGGCACCACGGCTCGTCCTGTGCTTGCTGCATTGCTCTCCCAGTTTCCTGGTGGGAGGGCTCTGCTGAAAGGCTTCTTTCTTCCTTCCCCATCCAGATGATCCTACCTCTTTGGGCAGCCTCTGTTTTCCTTTGGAAAGGGGAACAGCTGGGGCAGATCTCTCTTGCTTCCAAAGGGAGCAGGCTGTGGCCAAGCCCCCCCTGCCCTCCCCTGCACCTTGCTCCTGGATGGGAAAGAGAATAAAAACTGGAAAGAAGTTTTGCATTTACTCCAAAAGACCTTGGGGATCACACACATCCCCATGGGGGTAGCCCCATCCGAGGGGCTTGAGGGATGAACATTTCAGCACAGTCCCTGTTTCATGGAGCTAATGCCTCTATCCATGAGCATCTCCATTATTGGAGAGCCCCTGACCTCCGCTGACAGGTTTCTCCATTGTCTGCCTGACCTTAACATTATAAAGCATTTCCTACTATTTAGCCTGATGTTTTTCTTTCTTAATTTTAGGCCATTAGTGCTTGTTCTTCCCAAAATTTACTACTGAAAATGACTCTGCCTCCTCCCTTCCTCTCGCTTGACAGATGGCTACAGAGTGACCCTCCAGGATTTATATCTCCAGTGGTGAGGCAGGACTCCTCTCCTATCTTAATCCCCTCCAGGCCATAGAAAAATAAAGTCATTGTCTTTAAATCTGAATCTGTTACAACCTCTGTCTCAAGGCACTGATGTGTTCTTCACCTCACTGGAATTCAGCTGCATTTGCTTTCACAGCTCTACCCCAGAAAGTCCAGGAATGAACTTTCAAAGATGCCTCATATTTCACTGGGGATTTTAGAAACTTGTTATATTGTCTTTTGGTACTCTAGCTAGAGACATATTTATCTTCCTTATTCTTAATTTACCTTCTCAATTTTTCTTTTATTTTTTCCTATGCATTTAATACTAAACCGTTCACATCCTAATCAGATAGAAGGGGGGAAGTTTCTCTTTCCCCTCTTTAATTTATGTTTTATATGAATAATTCCTTTTGGAGTGTGCTGCTTGAGCAAAAAAACTGGGAAAAAAAAAGGGAATTGTTTGGTGAGCAGAACACCTATCCTGCTGGGGATTTCCAGCTTTTTGAATTATTAATTATTTTAAATCTCTTTAGCTGTTAAATTCTAGAAAAACTCCCAAGTAATAAAAAAACCCTCATTATCATTCAATCTGAGAGTTAAATGTTCTTCTCTTCCACTGGTGTGAAACTAAAACTGACATGAACGAAAACTTCCTAGATCCAAATTCCAACATGTTGTTGTTTGGCAGATGAAATACCCTGACAAACAGCTTTTCCTGGCTGCACATGGGAGTTTCACTTGAAGAAGTGGCAGTTGATTGGTTCTTCCATCTGTCATATGCGACTGAGAAAGACTGTGATCCAGCAATGAAGAGGTTGTGGGATGGAGGAACCCACCTAGAAGGTGTTGTTGCTACCATCATTCTTCCCTCGTGGTCCTGTCCTGCCCCATGGGACCCACAGAGATCCCACCTCACCTGCTCACATGGAAGATGTTGGAGATGTTTGTAAATGTGGTGGCTGGGCCCATCTGAACAAACATCATCCTGGGTCCTGCTTGGACACTGGCATGGGAGATGTTATCTCCTGTGCTCCTCTCAGACTTGCAAGTCTGGGATAGGGAGGGTCTGACTCCACTCTGACCATGGGTAAAGTGTTAATATTAGAAGATGGGCTTAGCATGGGGAAAAATGAACTTGGATGTGAGTTTGGGGTGTTTTCTTTGGAGCCCTGCCCTCAGCACTGCTCCTGCATGGTGTGGAGCTTGCAGGGCTGCCAGACATGGAGTCATGAGTGGCTGTTTCCTAGCTCCTTACTGCCTGGAGAGTTTATTTCTGGGTTGTTTCTGCCACTCACCTCCAAGAGATGTTTCCT
>NW_009914693.1:6921-14202 GCF_000696875.1 Nestor notabilis
GAAGAGCAAGAAGGGAGTGAGGAGAGGCAGTGACGGGCTTCAAAAAGATCCAGGAGCCTGCTTGTGATGTTGGAATTCAGACGCTGACTCTGGTCACCAAACGTAGAGTTGTTGCCAATTTGCAGTGTTTTCCCTTAAATGTAGATGCTGAAGATTTAATGGAAAGAAAGGTCAGGCTTTGACCTGAGCACTGAGCAGGGTGACAGAGATGGCTCCTTCATGTCCTCTCGAGGGGTTTGTTAGTCTAAAGTTTAGTCCCAGCGTCAGATGATGCATTTTCCAGGGAAGCTAATGGATTCACTTGCACCACAACGGAGTGGATGGTGGGGGTGGGAGGGGGACTCTTTCGTGAGAGACAAATGACTTCCTCTGGACAAGCAGCTCTGTTTTAACTAGGGAAGTGATGGATGAGTCCCAAGCAAAGACTTGCACAGGCAAAATAACATGCAAACTTCACATTGTCAGAGGTCCAAAAAGACAACAGAAGTCCCTGCCACCAATGAAGAACTGAAACGTCGCGATGGTGGGCAGGGATTTGAAGTGGTGCATAGGGTCAAACCGACCACGTCACCCACCATGGACTGACACCAAAGGGAGATGCTTGAGCTTCAGAGGCCTCCACAGAAGCGGGGTTAAGGGTTTGTCTCCAAAAGATCCCAGCTCAAGTTAAACCAAAGCCTTCCTGTGGCACGGGGAACTGCAGCCTTATCCTTCCGCCCCTGCCATTGTTGCTCCCAGGCTATTGTTCTGATTTTCCTTGGCATCCTCCAGCGCAGCAGCAGAACGTGGCCACCATGTTTCACCAAGCGTTTCCCTCACATTTTTCATCTGTGCTTACCTTTACAAAAGAAAAGGGTTGTTGGTTGTTTTTAATATGTATATATAAATACTTGGCAAGTGCTGGGCACAGTGGCTTCATCCAAGTTCCTGTTATTAGCTTGGGACACTTGCGTATCTCGCTGTTGCATCTGGGACCCCAAATCCAGTCTCTGGACTCCGCTGCACTGGGTGTGGTACAACTGTGGATGAAAAAGGTCGAGTGAAAAGCTGTGATTAAAGCCCAAAGATCCCCCATGGGCAGATGCAAAGGAAAAAGGTGTTGTAGCCTCTTCTCTTCCATATCAATGTAAGACGCTGCTAGAGTGCAACCTTGGGGAAAGCATCCGAGGAAGAGGAAGATGAAGGGATGATGAGTGGAGGAAAGGCAGGTCTTTGCCACTGGAAATGGTGACTGCCGTCCAGCCAAAGCTGGAGAAATAGCACTGAAAGAGGGGTTTGATTGGTCCTGGACAATTTTATTGCTTGTATAAGTCTCCAGCTGAAAAAAGCATCTGTGTAGAAAGATCTTATCTTGGGATGTTGTGTAATGTCACAGTGAGCAGTGAGTGCAGGAGGCTGTGCCCAACAGGAACAAGCGTGTTCCTTTGCCATGGGCATGGGGCATCCTGACAAAGGCAATCATTGCATGCAGTTCCCTCAGTCCTTTCTTTCACTTTCCCCTCCGCAGCCCCAGATAAAACCCGGGATGTTTATAGACCTTAATACAATAGTTCCTGGAGCATCCAGACAACATGTGAAGATGTAAGCCATCTGACTGGCTCTTCTTGGATATTGGAAAGCTTCCACAGCTCAGGTCCTGTTGTCAATGGCATTGTTGTTTATCATTTCAGGTCCAACCTATTTTTAATGATGGTTTTATTTATACCTGCAATGGGAGGGGAAGTAAATAAGTATGTCACCTTCTGTGCCTGACCTGAGGCGTGTTTTGTTGTTTAATGCTGGACAGCCTCTCACCTGCCTGCTTCAACTGTAGCTCTACCCATTCATTTCCAGAATTAGTTGCTGATCTTATTGATTGCAAGCAGGACGGATGAGATTACAAGCTATTATGTGACTGTTAAGTGTCACCTTTGCAAGGAAAAGGCAAAAGGAAGTGCTGAAGCTGTAGGCTTGATTTATAGATATTAAACATTTTATAGCAATTTTTTATTGGTTTCATTCCTCTCTGTTCCTCTTTCAGTTATTGGCTGAGCTGGAATAAGAGGGGTGGGGAGGGATGGGGAGATAGTAGACTTAAAACATCATAGCTCCTGGGGAAAGACAGCTCTTTGCAGGCTTGGGGAAACCTGATTTTGGGAAAGCTTTGCCTGTGCTCCATTTTAAAAGGGTGTCAGCAACTTATATCCCTTCTGCCAACCTGCTCAAAGGCCTGCACCCCTGCAGATGTCTCTTGTTGGGTGTTATCTACAGGACAGGTATGGCAGAGCAGGCCGTGTCCATTCTGCTGCCCTCCCAGCAACCTGCAAGGACCACCCTGTGACCAGCCCATGTCCATCTCCTCCTTGCAATAGCATGCAGCCCTCCTTACCAGAAATACGCAGAGCATCCCTCCGCTGAGCCCCCATTCCCACAGCCACCTGCATGCTCAGCGAGGCGTCTCCCCAGCACATTTCTCTTTAAAAGCCCAGATTAGCCTAAAGTTCTGTTTGAGATAAAACCCATCCCTTTATCAGCAAACGCATCCAGCCCCCACGCACTGCCGGCGCTCCGCAGGCTCCACCACTGCCGGTTACCGCGGGAGCGTTGCTGCTTTCCCACCAGTGCACCGAATCCATCATTGCTGGGGCACTGAGGAGTGGAGCGATAAATCCCGCCGGGGCGAGGGGCAGGTGAGACATGAATTCTTCTCCACCACACACTGGTCAGGGAATGCGTGTCTGCTGCATGTGTGCCGCCTCTTCCAGGCAGCATTGCTCTTTCTCAAGGGATTTCTGGTCTTTCTGACCATTATTTAATCTTTTTTACTCTTTTTTTTTCCTCCTTTTGCTTTACATATTGACATGCCTATTATGGTTCTGAATGCTTCTCTCCCCTCTCCTGCTAAGCTGCACAAGCAAAGCTGCAGTTTAGCAACTAAGCTGGATTCCAAATGGATGAAGGTTTTACAGGACAGGAATCAGACTAACAGGGCTGTAGTTTTCTTTAGCAATACTTAAAAGAAGGCATTACTTCAAGAAGCTTTGGCAAACAGGGGAAGCTGGCACAGCAAACCCTCCCAGCGCAGATGACTGTGATGGCTCTGGGTTGGAAAAGTCAGATTTGCTTTGAGCTGATAGAAAAGAAACATATTTAAAATAGAGGCTGGCTTCTCTATTAAGAAATAGAGATTTCTTAAATGCGAGCCTGGCAAAATCCAGTGTATGCCAGCATTGCGACTGATAGTGTGAGGTGTCCCTGCCCATGGCAGGGGGGTTGGCACTAGATGATATTAAGGTCCTTTCCAAACCATTCTGTGATTATATAATTCTATGCTGTGGTTTTGGATGGGGTTTGTGGCATAAGAATACTTTCAGAGACAACCTTATGCTGTTTTAAAAGTCTCAGTTAATAGGATAGTGTAGGCGGAACAGCAGTAACGTTCCTCTGGGCATAACCTTTAAATCTACTATGGTGAGCTGGAATTTGTGGATCTCTCTGAATCAAACGCTTTCAAGGCCAAAAAGGCAGTGAAAGCCTTGCACAGGGTTTAGATACAGTATATTGCACGGGCTCTCATTTCTAGCTGTTAAAGTGACCTGCTGATTCCTCATCTTTATCAATAAACACCAGCAGAAGATATTAAACCCAGCTGAGTTATGTCAGGGGGGTTATCAGGGGACAGACAGTAGTTCCTTTAGCCAGAACAGTGAAGGTCTTGAGGTTAAAAGCCAAGGGTCAGCACCGCCACTGCCTCATGTGGCATGGATTAAATCAAAAATTATCTTTGAGTGGCATTACTGCAAACTGGCCAAGAACATCCATCTGAAAGCTCAGCTACCCCAAGCATAAATCACCTTGCCTGGAGGCTTGGTTGGGGTTCAGGGGCTTACTTGCCTCTCCCAGCACTGCTCCTCAGTTATTCGTGTTGTAAATCCATTGTAGAAAATACAAGTGAAATTCACAGGTTTTTTTTTTGCTGGATCAGAGGTTTCATGGTCTTCTCTGACTGCAGCTAGAAACAAGGCTTTAAACACCCAGAAACCTCTTGTTCAGGTCCATGAAAAGCTATTTCAGGCTCTGCCATCCCCAGCTACATTGCTGATTGTTCTCAAAATCACAGCTCTTCCTTTTCAATCAATACATTAACTCTGCATTTCATTCAACCTATTTCTCCAGGGTTTATTTTGTTTTATTTTTAAATTATGGATAGGAACAAATTCCTCTGTCCACTTTTGAATCTCTAAACTTCCCCTTGCGCCTGTTTTAACTGCTGAAGTTATGGCTGAGGATGGGTTTTATTTAACTTCTAGCTAAGTTACCAGCACTGAAGGATCCAGCTCAAGCAAAATTAATCAGATCCAATAGAATTTTATTCTGTGCTTCCGAGAAACAAATTTGGTTTAAGTTTGTTTTCAGCTAACTGCAATGAGCAGGAATAAAGTTACAAGTTGCTGTGGGAAGAAAATTTTTTAATGCTATTTCCCAAAAGCTCCAGCTGGTGGCAGCAGCAATTTTTTTTTCCACCAAAAATAAACCAGAAAACTAAAAGGGATTTTTTTTAAAAAAAAGCAACCCCACCAAAACCCTAACACATTAGAAATCATTTCTACAAGCAATGTCCTGGAAATCTCAGGTGCATTGCTCAAAAACGAGATAAAAATTTTTCATTGCTTCCTTAGAATAGGGGCATTTAAGCTAACAGCAGAGAGACCTGATGACAGAGTGCACTGGGATGGATGTGTCCGTGGAGAGAAGGTGTGCTGAAAGGGCACTTGAAAGCTTCCTTGGAGCTATCAGGTGCCATTAGGGATGTAATGACCCCCAAGGGAACCTGATTTCCATGGCAGCTCACATCTTCCCTGCTCTCCCTCCCTTCTAATACCTTAAACCCCTTCTGTTGTAGAAAAATACATGGTTTTTTTCTAGGATAACTAGGACATAAAGAAATGCTGATGGACTGTTACAGTGCCAGCTCCATGGGGAGGCATTTCCCAATGAGGATGCCTGAACGTGTGCTCCAGCATCCCAGGCTAAGCCTTGCTCTTCCAAGAGCCTGGAGGTTATTGATCGTGGCCTCTGGGCATGTGCTTTGCTTCCCACCTGGATATCCTTAAAGATTTTTGGGTTCTCTTTTAGTTTTCTATTTAGGCTGCACTGTCAGTGGCACTGATTTGCTAACTCCTGACTCCCAAAGAAATCATTGCTGCCTTTCTGCACTTCTGCAGCGTACAGCTTAGCTCCTTTTAGGCTGAAAAGCCTTTCTGGGGAAGGCGATGTCTTTTTGCCCTTTTTGGTCAATTTTGCAAGTGGCCCTGAGCAAACAGTAATGAGTTATGTAATTGAAATTATATTGTTGTGGGCAATGTGCAATCCTGCCTCTCAATCATCACCAAACCACACAGCTCAACACACTCGTGATTCATGTGCTAGTAGCAGAGACCAGCTTCCTCCCAGGCTATCAGCTGTGGTTGATGGAGGCATGTGCCCTGTGAACCCCTTTGGAGGTGGCAGACCTCCAAAAAGGCCAAAGGCAGGGAGTAAAATGATGTACAAAGAACCCAGAGAGGGAGCAGTGCCATGGCTGGTGAGACCTGGCAAAGGCAGAGAGTGCAGGAGAAAGGGGGATTCACTGGAGGCTGGCCGCACGCCAAAGCAGAAGGTTGGCTATCCCCTCTGAAATCATCTCTGTTTATGGAAACACCTATGGATATACTTAATATCTGTGTAAATATCCCGTCTCTGTTCTTGGCTACAGCAGGGGTGTACTTGTTGTGTTTCCAAGGGCATGGCAGCCTTGGCAGAACCACTGATGCTCCTTGCTGCTGGAGGAGGATGCCCGGGGCATCTGAGATGGGGACAGCTGATGAAATCCTTCACCACAGCCCAGGAGGGTGGCAGTGTCCAGAAGTGGTGGAAGTGACAGGGGTTAATGAAAACAAGCAGGTATTTAACTGGGGTGAGGAAAACCCACAAATGTCAGACCAGCACTGAAAGGTTTGGAGCTGTTGTCCTCCTACAGATAAATTAGGGCATCGCCTCTGAGCGTAGGCAAGCTCTGAAAGAAAGGATCATCATAGGCAGAATATTCAAACCATTTTTTCCCCGTTCCTTTTCCTTATTCCAGGTGTTTCTCAAAAGATTGTGCCTTCCTCTAAACCCTCCTATTCTCCACAGCACAGAATCATTGAATCACAGAACAGTTAGGGTTGGAAAGGACCTTAAGATCACCCAATTCCAACCCTCTGCCATGGGCAGGGTCACCTCACACTAGCCCATGTCACCCAGGACTCTGTCCAACCTGGCCTTGAACACTGCCAGGGATGGAGAATTTACCACTTCTTTAGGCAATCTGTTCCAGTGCCACCACCCTCACAGTAAAGAACTTCTTCCTTTATGTCTAACCTGAACTTCCCCTGTTTCAGTTTGAACCCATCACCCATCATCCCCTTTGCAGGGTATCTTGGTATCTGCAGTCAGCAGCCAGGAGCTTTGAAGCCCAGAGGTTTAGGGGGGGAGAACTACACTTTTCCACCACTCATTTCTCACTGCAAGTTGTAAGACTGACCCGAAAACAAAAATAAAATAACAGCAACTCTGGTATAATGCAAATCTGCCTCCTCTTAAACCTTCAAAATTCTCTAGAAGGACCATTCCTGAATGGAAAACAACTATGTTTGGTTCATCAAGCCTTGGTGACCATGGTTTGCAGTGCCAGGCTGGTGAGGACCTCCAGGCTTGGGCAAGAGGTAACAGCTTGGTCCCTGGGAACTTGCTTTGTCCATGCTCTGCCTTGGGTGCCTGAGAGCATCTCTGAGAGGGGCTTGTGGGGCTTGTGTGGAGAGGTTGGGATGCTGGAGTTCTTCAGATGCATGTGAAAGAGATGAGCAGCTTTGCTACTAGCCTACAGCAGCTTCAAGAAGTTCTGAAGACAATGGAGCCAAGCCTTTCTTAGAAATAGTGGAATCACGAAGGACAATGGCCGCTGCTTCATCATGGGCTTTAGAAACAAATTCTTCACCAGGAGGGTGATGCAATCCTGGAACAGGCTCCTGAGAGGTCAAGAAAGCTCTGTCCTGAGCAGTGGACATAGAATCATAGAATGGTTAGGGTTGGAAAGGACCTTAAGATCATCTAGTTTCAACCCCTGGACATGACCTCATGCAGGTGATAGTTTGGCTTTGGATTAGAGATTTCCAGAAGGTCCTTCCAAGCAACATTTCTAAGTCTGTAATTCCTTCAAACCAATTGTCCCTCTTCCCTTTTTCCTCTTCCTCACCTGTTAACATCTCGGTCTCTTCAGCA
>NW_009914693.1:14233-29282 GCF_000696875.1 Nestor notabilis
ATTTGATTAAATTATGGCACTACCACAGCAGAGTCTTGTTCTCAGTTTCCAGTTACACCTACACCACTAAATAATACGTCTTCCTATGAAGCCAGGCTGTCTGGGAAGGACTTATTCTTGGTGGATTTATTCTAATGTTTGATTCCTTTGGGGAATACCTCTGTGGAAAACTAACTTTGCTTTATCATTGGCCCTGTTTACCTCCCAGAGGAGGATGGAGGGAATTTTGGAGCCCTTTTAACATGCAGTCACAATCACGGCTTCCGTGATTGAGTTGTTTCTCTCTGAGTAAGTAAATTAACTCTAATACCCTTATTTGCTATCAACGTTATAAAACATAATAAAAGCCAGATGTCTCTTCCTTAACCTGGTGTACTATAGAAGTTTGATGGACTATTTTTCCCAGACTTTATGAAAGTGATTTTGCACTCTCTTTGTTTCCTTTGGTGAGTTCACTGCAGAATCTGATGAGAAGAAAGTCGGAAACTTATAAAAATGGAAAACCCTGGAGTCATATGGATACAGGCCTCAGTGAGGGGAGAATCAACCTCTGCATGTCTCTGACCATGTCTTGTTCTGTGCTGTGAGCCAGTGGGTTTGAAGCAGGAAAGGTCTATCTGGACCCAAGGGGTTGGCTACTGGTTGAGTGATTTCAGTTCAAAAGAGTGCAAAAGTATTCTCCAGAGTTGCTAAATACCTCTCATCCCCAGGTATCTCCTAACTAGCCTGTCTCTTCCAGTTTCCCTGGTTGCATTGGAGAAGTAGTTATCCAGGACTGGAGCCATGGAGAGAATTAGATTCCTAACGCTCATTGATTGATTTCAGTGATAGTTCAGGGCTTCAATAGCTTTGTGGTTTGGAGGCTGGGACGCTTGGCAAGGCTGGAGCCAAAAATGTGAAAAAATAGTAGTTCTGTCATTTTCTATAATTTCCTTTTCCTTTGCATGAGTTCAGCTGAATTGCAAGATGCACTTTCTGTGAAGAAGAACTGAAGACCACATGATGCTTGGTCTTTAGTCCCTTGGTGCTCAAATGCAGCTGACGATCTCCATTCAGTTCCCTGCAAAACAAGCATATGATCCCTCTGTCATGCTAAACCATTAAAAGCCTGAAACATATACCTGGCTACCTTGCTGCTCCACTGTAATTAGGCAAGTGGAAAGCAAGCAAAAACTGTAATCATGCTTAAAAACACTGCTTGGGATTGAGTTACCTGCACCAAGCCTGATGCTGACAAGGGAGAAGGGACAGATAGACTCAGGGGATAGCAAAACCATGTCCATAGTCTACAGAAATGGGTTGGCAATTGCAGTGCATGGATCTTGCTTCTCAGCAGCAGCCCCAGGGTAGGAGGAGCCATGGTAATAGAGGACTCCCTCGAGATCATCATTGTGTCCATAGGGATGGTGCTGGCACAAGAACATGAGTGATGGGTGTGATGGAGCAGTGGGGTTCAGGTCTGCATAGACTGCTCAGCAGTGTGATGGGCAGGTACAGGAGAGGATGGAGCTGGAACATTTCCTATTTATTTTATTGGCCTTCATTCAAAACATCTGAGAAATGAAAGGACCCTGTTCTGCAAGTGTACCTCCCCGGGCTACGGGACTCATCCATTGAGTAATTTTGACTTCCAATTAAACTAAATATTGTTTTTACAGAAATAGCTTTTTCCCCAGCTGGGGTGATAACGTAGTCGTGATGTTTGGGTGAGGTTTCTGGAGAAGCAAGTTAGAGTTTCATGTCATTCACTGAGAGTCAGGCTAGTTCCTCCTCCAGAATCATAATAAACAGGCAATGCACACCACATAGCTGTTCTTCTGAGCTCAAGCAACTTTCATTCAGACACTCTTCTTCAATAACTCATCCATACACCCCTGCTAGATCAGTTGCCCTGACTGTCATAATACTCCAATTCATATGTCCATAGGCGTTTTGCAAAATGCAGAACAAAGCCACCAAGGTTCATGAGTTGACACTGTTGTTTCTTCCTGTGATTATATACTGCGGGTGTCCCCCCAGAATACGAGGAAATTACTTTTTCTTGTGGCACTAACATCTCATTTTAACAACACTGAGACTGGCAAAAGGCCATGCTAAATCAAACTGGCTCTGAAACACCTATCATCCAGCAAGACACTTTTCTTATTGATTTCAATCTAATAAAATCAGATAGAGACCAGCAAACTGACCTGGCAGTGGTTTGGGTAACCACTTGCAGCTTTGCTGAGTCAATGCTCTAAGACAATTTTATAACCACATCAACATAAATTCCCTCTCTCCTCATCCCTTTGCTCTGAGAGCACAAACGAGGCTTCTGGTAGAGTTTCATACTCCTGATTTGTACAAATCATGTAAAGCTTATGAGTGTGTCAGATGGTATTATGGTAAGCCCGTTTGCCTATCTGATTTTTCTGCATGCTGCTGATTTCCCCATATCCCTAATTCCAGACGTGAAATACCAATTCAGCAAGCAAACCTCCTCCCTTTTAAATCAGAACAAGGAACGGAAAACCTCTGTATTAAAATTATAGGTATCTCCGTGGTATTACAGAGGCATTAAGGGCTTAATCCAGTGAAGAAAGTTAGAGTCCAAAAGCCTGCTATGCAAAACTGTGCGAGATGTCAAAGCAATTTGTACCAAAACCCCATCACGGGTCTTGCTGGAGGATGCACAGTCCTTCCTCTAAAGGAGAATTAGTGGGAATCAGTTGTTTTAAGCTGTGACCCCTTCGCTCGGCACATGCTACTGTCTTACATGAACCATGCGAAGCTCCATCCATGCCCGTGGCTTTCAAACACAACATTTATTATCCTTCGCCCCCCAGATTAGGGGGATCCCATCCAGTGGACAGCCCAGAGCAAGGCACACACATGGCATCTGGTTTTCATGTTCAATCTCATCTTTTTTACTCAGCCGTGAGGGAAGGCTCAAGTGACAACAGAACAATGCTCGCCCTGCAGACTGACTAATTAGGCTGCATCTGGAGCTAATTAAATGTGGAGTCGCCCGCAAGGAGAGTACTCTCCTTATCATACCAGCAGCAGGGGCGAGACAGAAGAAAAATCACTGATGATATGCCTTGGTTTTTCTTGCAATCAATTTAAACGAGGCAACGGGGATCAGGGTGGACAGGCATTTTTCCCCTAACAGAAATGGGAGCAGGATTGGTCCCAGGATGACGAAGCAAAGTGGGGGTTTTTTTTGGAAGGGGGAAAGGTGGGAGCCGGAGATATTTCAAACATCAGAACAAGTAAATGAGATCGTGTTTGAACTGTTGCTTCTGCGTGTAATATATGGCTGTGGAGATACCTCTTCAGCATTAGTATCATTTAATATTCTAGTTTCTGATATGCAGTAGCACATGTAATTAAAGCAAGCTGACCTTTACCAGATGAAATATGTACTGATTTCTTTTTTTCAAATAACTGTAAAAAGGAATTTTTATTATTAAATGTCCTAATTTTAGTTTTGTTTGGCCAAAAGCTGGGAGAAATATGGTTTACATTGCTTTATCAGTCACTAATTAGCATGAGGCTGCACATTTTTAATTGCTGCACAGTTTTATTCTGCGACCTCGGGAAGTGAAAGCCCTCTTTTGAAGGACCAGAAAGTCCATATGGGTTTAAACATAAAGTAATAGGTTTTTTTTTTATGCCTATGTTTTTCATCATAACATTTGAAATGGCAAGAAACGGAGAGAAATCCTCTGAGCTGTAGAGATCAATTGGTTATGACTTGGTTCAAAACAGTGAATTATTTTTATATTATAGAATCATAGAATGGTTTGGGTTGGAAAGGACCATAAGATCGTCTAGTTCCAACCTTTAGCTCTTCTTTTCTAGCCTGGAAACATTACATTTCCAGGATGGACAATGGTTTAGTGATGGGTTCTTATCACATAGGGATTTTTTTTACTTTTGTTTTCTTTTGTTTTTTCTTTTTGATGACTTTTTGTCTAGGAGTCACTATCCAGAAGCCACGCATGCTAAGAAGTGCCCCGCAACATCTGGCCCCACACATGGATCCATCCAGTGAGCCCATGCTATACCTCGGGGCTCATTGCTCTCACCCACTCTGCACTGTTTCAATCCATTCTGGCAAGATGAGCATCTGGGTTTCTGCCAGAACTCACCCAGGATTTAGACCTGTGGATGGCTCTTTGTGCCTCTCCCAAATTCTCCTCTCCATGCTGGGAATACCTGTCTCTGAATATTACACCTATCACACTGAGCCAAAAGCCAGGGAAATTCCCCAAAATGGGCAATTTATGTATTTTATTTAACATATTACACATAAAACTTGTTTAATCTTTCAGGGGTTTGTCCCACCTTAAAGTCATGGACAAAGAACTCCAGAAGCCCTCTGCCCAGCCCACTGAGACCAAGTCTGGGCACCAAAGCCGCTGCTGGGCTCTTGGCTTGTTCTCCATGTTCTTCCTTTCTTTTGCCCTTCTTTTCTTCATTACAATCCAGGCATTTCTTTCTCTTCCCTGCATTGAGTGTTATCCTCAGCACAGCCCAGACACCCACCCAGACCCTCACATTGATCTGGGGGCATTTGGCAGGAGCAGGAGGTCACAGGCAACCAGAGGAGGCAGGAGATTGCCTTGGAAGTGAACAAAACATCTTCAGTCTATCAAAGTTTCCTAAAGGAATTTATTAGCCAGTCTGTGCTCTTGGCATCTGCAAGAGGTGGATGCAGGGGAAAAGGAAAGGTCTTTTACGACTGCAATGCAAGGCTGGGGTTGAGGGGTTAGGCTCAGCTGAGCATCCAGATGCTCTTGCTCAAGGAGAGCAGATGCTCGGTGCCTTTCACTGTTTGACTCAGGAATAAAACCAGGAGGCTTCTTTCCCATGGGATTTCAAGCAGTTTGATGTCCAGCTCCAGCCTGCGGTGGGGAAGGGAAAAATATTTACATGGATGCTTTGCATCTGTGCAAAATTATCTGTTCTTTCCTGAATTTCGAGGTTTCGGGATGTCCCTTTTCTTTAAGAACAGGGGAGATTAAGGGGAAAAGAGCTGGGACATCCCAGGCTGCTTTTCCAGTACTTGGCCCTTGTCTTGAAACAGAGAAGTGACATGTAGAAGCAAAATAATGACTTGATTTGTGGTCCGTGTGGTTTAACAAGCAGCTTATGCGGATTGCTATTACATAAGTGGGGAACACAGGCTGGAGTTCAGACTCTGTGACTTTCTTTGTGATCCTAGACCCTGTCAAGCTCAAAATTTAAGGATTCTGGCACAATTTGTCGTATTAAACTGTGGAATTCGGTCAACACAGGACTTGAGGATCAGATGGTTCAATTTTTAGGCAAATGGTGTGTGTGTGGGAGTGAAAGGTCATCTTAAGCTTATCTCTAAATAAACCCAGGAAACTCAAAATCAGCTCCTTTTTCTTCATCCCCTGCAGGCTGGTAAATGGGCAAACCAGTGTGGAGAGCTTTTTTTTTCAATTTACAAATGTTCCCCACTGAAGCATGAATTCAAATATTAGCTTTCCACCTAGCAAGACTAGACAAGGAGCCGGGAAAAGGCACGTTTGTTTCTTATCCTTGATGCAGGGAAACTATTTAAATCTGCTAATTTTTTTATAGATTTCTCTTTTTTTTTTTCAGCTCCACATAGCAGTGTTTACTTTATTTGGGGGGGGATTCAGGGGGCTGATGAATGCGGGCTTTAGTGAAACCCACCTCATTGTAATTTTCACAAACTCCATCAAAACATCCCTTTCTCTCTCTGCCTTTTCAAAAAGACCCCCCTCTTTTTTTTCCCTCCCTCCCCCATTTTTCTGCATGTTGTGATTTCACTGAGGCTTCCAATGGTCTTCAACAGTTCATTTATGCCGGGAGCCTTCTATAAACTGTACAGCCATGGTCTCCTCGCCCGGCCACCCACCAAACCAGCCTGTCTAAACAGCATCTGTCTACATCCCAGACACATCGAGCGAGTTAAAAATGGATTGAGTCCAGCTTTTTTCTCCCCCTAGCCCCCCTTTCTGCCCTCCTGTAAAGCCAGGGTGGGAGTCAAGAAGGGGGCAGTGTGTGTGCTGCCCTGGATCTGGTGGGGCTGGGGTTCTCTTTTTGCACCCCCAGTGCTGCCTCCCCTCCTGGGTTTGTTTGGAGAGCTGTGCAAGACCTCCATCCCTCAATGCTGGTGTTAGTCCTACCAAATCTCTCCATCGCTAACAGATGCATTATTAGTGATGGGAGCCTATTTAAACTTAATCCCAAATGCATTACCTAGTGAGTTTTACTTAGCTTTTTGACTTAAGGTATTGGAGGTTATTACCTCTGGTATGCAGGCGTTCCTCTGAAGAATATCCCCAGCAAGCAGCTCCATTTGGTGAAGAGGGCAGGGATGGATGGGGTTTTCCTTGCTCTTGCAATTTGGATGCATTTTTGAAAGATTAAGTCAGATCAGCCGCTTGAAGGTCTTGGTTACCCCTCGAGTGTGAAAGCACAAAACCCATTCCCTCTCCAAAGAGCTTTGCTCCACTCAGAGAGTCTAAAAAATTAAGAAAGGGGTTAATTTTTCTTGACAGCTTGGAGGGGTCTGTTTGCCTAGCAATATTGTCAGAAAATGCGCATCTCTGGTGAAGGAAACTGCCTGCCATGGTCACCAGGCATTTGGATATCAACAAGGTGGATGCGGCAGAAAGGAGATTGCCAAGGGCTTATTTAGGCTTCAGTCATGGAAAGGTGTCATGCCTCTTAGTTAGGGAAACTGTTACTAAAGGTAGATGGTATTTTAGGAAGAAAAGGTCATGTTTCTTGACTGCCGAGTGCTGGACTCAAAAATAGCAATTGGGTAATGAAATGCAAGGTTTAAATCTGTTGGAGTCATCAGTGGGTCTGCCCCTGGGTTCCACAGAACAGGGATGTTGCACTGCATTTGGTGAATGCGGTCTAGAAGAGCTTTGATTTCCTTTAACATTTCGTTTTCAAGAGAAAATGTAAACTGCTGGGATGAGGCATGCAACAGGTTTGCCTTTTGTCATCTATCAGATGCCTGTTACCTCTGAAATAAAGCAAATCTGCAGTTAATACATTTCTGTCCTATTTGACCTTAGAAAGCAAGCCAATAAAAAAAGCGAAAAGGAGAGGGAATGACTCAGAGTCAAAATACTATTCTTAAAATGAAGAAGGAAAATAACACATAAATGAAGAGAATTTTTTAAAAAGAGAAAGAGAAATAAGAAAATAAAAAAGGAAAGAAACACCTAAATGCAAGTCATACAAAGGGGATGAATATATAAACTCATCACTTTATAGAGTGGGACCTCTGAGACCTCCAGAGACTCTCATGAGCTTCTTTGTGGATCAGCCCTTTGCTTTTCACATTAACTCCATCCATAACATGCTGCGTTTCAAATTTAACCTCAATAATTTCTACTCTGATGAGACCGTACAGGCAGCTCCAATGGGCTGCTTATGCCTATGTAAAATTATAACACTGCTGCTGAATTCCCTGCATAGCACAGACATGATTTATTTCAAATTTCAGGTGCCTAACGAGATGTATGTTTTGCTCTCAAACCCATCACTTGTTTAAGCATCAAGGGGAATAGGTTATAAAGTGATGCATGGCTTTAAAAATAAAAGGACTGGATGCGCTCCCCCGTGCTGCTAACAGGGTTTCATTGTTCTTGTGCCTCCTTTAAGCCTAATTCAGATTAGATTCACTATCATTCATGATTATGTAAAAGAAGTGATAAAACGTGGCTTTTAAAAAAATCATGTTTGTACAAGAATTTGCTGACATATTGTAGAGTGATAACACAATAGTGAAAATAGCCAGATCCTGCCTGGCCTGGTGTCTGGAATCAGTAAAAGGAGGCAGTCAGGCATATTGCAAGCTAACTTCTGTTCCCTTTCCAGCACAAAATCGGCACCTTTTATTATTTTTTTGTAAACTGACCAATACGATTTTCATTGAAAACTTGCCATATTTCCTGGATCTTGGCTCCAGCCTGAACTGCATTGTAATCATTTCACACCGAAGCTGAGTGGGGGAGTTTCTGAGCATACAAAAGGGGAAAACATCAGTGCTTCAGCAGAAATGGCCAGCCAGGCATGCCAATACAAACCAGAGCATCAACAGCTGATGCTGGAGGAATGCAGTTGGTGTGTGGAAAAGGAGAGCAGCATGGCCCTAAAACTGGCTGGTTTTAAGTTGGATTTGCTCCATGTTAGGTCCTAGGAATTGTTGCTAATAGTGATGTAAGGTGCTGCCTCACCACCTGCTTTGCTGTTTCTCCTTCTGCTGCAGGCTCAGCCTGGCTCCCTGGGGAAATGGGGTTCATATCTTTCACTTCTGAAACCAGCAGCCCCCTTTGACCAAGCCTGATAAACACACAGGAGCCCCAGAGATAACCAAGGTCCTACAAATTGGGTGAAAATAGGTGTCTGGGGAGAAAAATAACACAACTGGGAAAGCTGCAGAGGCTTTGTTGGTCACGGTCAATCTCACCAGGTCGAAGCATCACCATGTTCCCAAGAAAAAACTCTTTCTTGATGTTACTTTGTCGTCAGTTGCTCATTACGCACAAAGGGAGAATGCCCTTCAAGACCTGGACCAGCAATCTGGTTGTTGCATGAGTATTTGCAATTGGACTTATGGGACAATAAGGAAAAGGGTGATGAAGGTGGACAGAAATGGAGGCATGGTTTTAATAACATCAGTGAGGAAAGGGAGTGAATGCACAGAATGTGCTAGAGGTCTATTTTATACTCACTGGAAGCCTCCAGTGTATTTGAACTGTGTGTCCTTGGGTCTATCAGTAACCACAAAAGGTATTCATAAAGCCCGCTGCCCCTTTTGCCAACACCATAATTTGTAGTGTATTAGATATCTTCAGTAATGAGGTTTCAACCCCTTCTCTTTAGGGGCTTGACAAGCTTGGACAGGCTTTGCCATAAGAGAGGGATTTTCTTTTTCTTAATTCCATCACATTACTCTTCATTTAATCCCTTTTTATCACTCTCAGCAATTACCACCCCTCCACAGGATGCTGCTTCTCTGCGTATTGAATGGCCAGCTCTGCATTTGCTTTGTAACATCTTATTTGAGTACACAAATATAGAGATATTTGATAATTAGGGTAAGAGAAGAAGAGAGGGAACAGCCACTAAGGAGCGGGGGTGTGTTTTCCATAAAATGCTATTTCTGTAGTTTTATGGCTGATGAGGCAGAGCGTGTCTAAAACAGGATTCTTTTGTATAAGGTGAAAATGCCATGAAATGACTGGGATCCTCTTGCATCTGGAGGAATGTCCATGTTGCAATAGGTCTCTGTAAATATTTATACCTGATGACTTAGCAGCTGGCTATTAAGTGCCCCGATTGTTCCTGTAATGCTGCTAGCAAATGGAGATCTGGCATTTAAAGGATGCAGCACAAATTGTACTCTTGGTCTTAACTTTTGGTCAGAGAATTTACTCAGTGCTGGTGATATCACTGGTGAAGTATCCCTCTTGCCCCTTCTCCTTTCCATCTGAGCAGACAGAGCAGCGCTCTTCCTTGTCTTGAAAGGAAAGCAAAAGTGGGGAAAACACACAAAAAAGACCTATATTAGGGCTCCAAAGAAAACACAGGGTGGGTGGTGGCTCAGGGGACCTGGCTGGAGGCACCTCCTCCTGGTAGTACCTTCATGGGGCATTGTAGCCCCTGTTGCTCTTCCTCTGGTGTTGAACACTGGCCAGGCTACTGTGTCGGTGTGACCTCCAAGCCAGCACTGGTGACTCACTTTTGCCATGGATCTGCCCATGACAAAGCCTTTCCTGCTGGATTGGGGTGATAATGTTAACCCCTTTCTGGCTGGATGGTGGTAGGTGGGTTGTTATGGCTCAGGGGTGCCAAAGCCCTTTAGAAAGTGAGTAAGGACATGATGGCTCAAAGCAGCTCCAGTGGGGATTGAGACTTCTGGAAGAGGAAATACTCACTGGGGCAACAAGATCTTTTCTTGAGGATTTGGGAGCTGGACCATTGCTCCAGGGCTGGGGCTTGATGAAGACATTCATATACCCATATTGTCCATCCTCACTGCAAATCTAATTAGACCCCTGGCATGTAAGAATACCATTTTATCATCACTGCAGCTAATGCCACTGTTAATGAGACCTTTGTGCTCTCCTATTTTACATAAATTAATAGTTCAGCTGCCCCTTTGGCTGGATTAAAATTAATCGTGAGTTTGCTCTGAGCAGCCAAAGGACTGCAGCAAAGAGACAGAAACCATTAAGAAACCAAACAAACCACAGAGTGCTTCATTCTGTCTTTCTTCTGAAAGTAACCACTTTCAAACTTCTCCCTTTGAAAAGATGTCTCATCATTGGGCTAATTCTGAACTCAGGAAAAATAAATCAGTCCCCTCCAGGCCCACCAACAGAATCCTGCATTTCATTGTACTGGAAATGAAGCAAATAAAACCAAACTAATCTTCAAAAGGGGTACGTGTGCCATGCTGCCTGCAGATGGAGTTTTGCAGATGGAGGAAGCAAGTGATTCTCACCCTGAAAAGCCATACCTGTAGAAAAACTGCTCAATGAGTCTTTTACTTACTTGGTCACTCAGAAATGGTGCAAGTACAATTTAAAGATGCTCTACTGCCTTTGTCTTACCAGGCTACTCCTTCACATTACCTGAATTAACTATTTTATATGCCCATGGCCAGTGTACTCCTGTCACTGTACCCATGCTATATTAATATCTACATTGCAGCTCTATATTATATTTAAAATATACAATTGCATATATAAAATATACAATAATATATATAAAATATATAATTGTAGCCTTCTGACCCACCATGAAAGTCAATGAAATAGATTTTCCCAAGAATGTACTCCCGGAATTCCTTCTTTCCTATTCCTCTGGCTCTGTTTAGGCTCAGTTACTGCATGCTTTCAAGGTGACTTTTTCCTTCCCTGATTATTATTTGTCTCTGGGTGTTGACACTGCAACCAACTGAGCTGGAAGGGGATCCCTCGGGTGGGCTGGCATGCAGGCTGGGCTCAGGCTAACATTCATGATGCTAGGATATTCATGGGTTTATCTTTCGGACCTTTCAACTTGGAAAGGAAATAAATTTATGTAAAACATCGCGGCTTAGATTTTAAACAAAGAGGATGTACTGTGCTCTGTGTAAGTAGAATATTTACAGTTATAAGGCAGAATGATATATGCCCCTTCCAAATAATAAATAAAGGTTGAGTGTTGGGAATAGGATTCATAAGGCTAAAACTAATAATGTAATAGTCTTTATTGAGGAAAATGAAATACTCTTACAACTGGGACGAAATCCCAAAATAATTTGTTGTTTACTGAACCACTGTAGAGCAGTTTAGATGTTGTTATAAAATCATTTTTGTCATCTATGCCAAAGATGTGGGTCAGTGGGGCTGTTCCAGGTTTCCTAGAAAACTTAAACTCAGTCCTAATAGTCACAGAGAGGTCCAGACAGCTCAGCAGAGCTGCTCGCATTTCCAGCAAGGCTGAAGGGAATCCAGATTCCCAGAAAACACAGAGAATGGTGGAAACATGAGTTGATGGACGACGCTGGTATTGCCAGGTTTGAATTCATGTCTCCAGACGTGCCTTACAATGTGTCGCAGTTCAGACTAAACCAGCCAGCACATCTGGAGCTGTTAAATGAGGGTTAGCAAGGGGCAGTGAGTGCATCTCATGCAGGCAGAGATATTCCTCAGGTTTCCCAGCATGTTCCCAGGCTTAGGAGGTCATAGCCTTAAATCCTCACTGGTGAGCCAGAGTACATGCTCCCAGTTAATACCATGCCCACTGACATAACTGTTTGTACCAGCTCCAGCCACTGAAAAATACGATTAGCCCTGCCCTGTGGTGTTGTCATACTTCCATGATAATGCAAAATAACTCTTTACATTCAAATTTGGTGAAGGGTACAGTAAGCAAAATGTATTGTCTTCATATGAACCTTCAGAAAAGGAAGAAATGCTTAAATATTGTGCTATCTCCAAAGTTTGTGTAGTTATTGATTATGGAATCTATGTACTAGAAAGAAATGCAAAAAAGATACTAAAAGGCATATGGGAAAAGAAGATAATATATATGCAAGTGTATCGATCAGTGCAGCCACACAGCAATACAGGATGCTGCAGCTCTGGAGGAAGTAGAGATTTCTATTTCTAGAATGAAATTGTTCTGGAACAGAAGGGAGACCTCCACATTTGCCATAGGTTAATGCCAGTTTAAGTAACTGTCTGACTGCTAAACAAGTGTTTTTCTGGTTTTGGAACATCCCTGCTGCTCTTCCCACAGAGGAGGCTTGGGGTAGATGTGCAAAACAAGCAGTTTACATTGCATGCTAGATGTTGCCTGTATTTAGCAGGCAAGATTAATGCTTTCTAAGTCTCCCAGGACTGGAGCAGAAGCTGTGGTCCCGCTCCTTACCTTGGGCTTCAGCGTGGTCTCAGCAGCAGATGGAAATGCTGGAGGAGGCATTACAGGGAGCAACACTACGGTGAGGAGGGAAGGGGTGTGAGATAGGGAAGATGAATGACATCCTCAGCCCTGCTTCTGACAGCTCAGTTTTGATATCTGAGGCTTGCACAGCTCCACATTTCATCTGAGTGGTTCTTGTGCTTTAGCAGAGCCCAAACCCAGTGCATGAGACCACTTGGGAAGAAATCTTGGCGTTGGAGAATTTATTACTGCCTCCACTATAGGAGAGCACAGAAACCCCAAAATGGAGAATTAAAGCTGGTCCCTCTCTTAGTTAGAAGAGACAAGACAAACGGATGCAAAGAACGAGAGAGGCATGGAGAGGGAATGAGCAATTTAAACACTTTCTGATGTCGTGCTGGTCCTGTGGTACTCTTTATTTACAAAAGCCCTCTCTGCCAAGCTGAATATTTAGGTGGAGATGCCTGCAGAGAGAAGAGCTACTTTGCAGGAAGGACAAGCAGGGCATTGCCTTTCCCTAACCCGCCACTGAGCCCCATCCTCCTATCTCAGAGATGAGCTGTTGATGGAATCTCATCAGCTGTGCTTATGTGTAGACCACTGGTTTGATCTAAATGAGTCCTTTTGTCTTGTCTTGTCTGCCTCAAAATTGCGCTCTTCAATATGCAAGAAAGAGAAAATACAGTTTCTTTATCTGCCCAAGCTTCCACATCTGCAGAAATGGTCATGAAGGTGATGGGAAGCCCTGCTGCTGGTTTCCACGAGTGAGCAAAGAGAGGACAGGATGGCAAAGCTTGCCAGATACCAGAGGAGAGCAGCAGGTCTTCAGTGGAAGGGAAACATTTCATGGGAGAGGTTATCTTTCAGCTGAAGGATAAGGCTGCAAGCTGCCCGAAGCAGAGCATCATCTTTATTTTAGCTGTGTACTTCTGTAATCTTGGGGAGGTCAGGGAAGAAGCTCAACTCCTCAGTCACTGTGCCAGGCTTACTTTAACCTTTTGATCTTATTAAGCCCAAAATTCACTGGTGTCCTGGTGCTGCACTAATCATGGGATTTATATGGAATATACAGGTGTGCTTGAAACAAAGTCAAAAGTGAGGAATCAAAGACCCTGGAAACTTACAAAAGGGAAATTTGTACATAGATCATACCCTTCCTGTTCCATGTGGGGATATATTTATAGGCGTGGGTATGAACCTGTCCAGAATATCCTGCCTGTATTTCTCAAGTTGAATGTGGAGCCAGGCTCAGTGCTTCAGCGATAGTTTATTTCACTTGCAGATGCATGTGTAATATCTAGGAGAAATAATTTCCTTTGACTTAAGTGTTTGGGCTGGGCACTGCAGGGCAAGAGAGATCTTCAGTCGCAAGGGTGAATCCTACATCCCTTGCAAAGTCCAGGGAAACTCCCTGTAGTCCTTGGCACCTACTCTGAAAATGCAGAGAGGTGATTTTTGCCCTTGGTGCACGATGCAAATCAGCACAACATGTACAAATGAGAAAGGGATATATGGCAATCTTCCTTCTGCCGATGTTACATTACACAGCCTCACTGCTAAAAGCATGGCTTAGGCTATTAGCCACTGCGAGAAACCTGATGCCTGTTTTGGAAAGTGTTCTTCTTCTCTAGGATGCCTGGAAAGACTTATGAACAGCGAGAGAGTCAACCTGGTGACTACAGATGCTCACAGCCCAAGTTTGAGGGAAGAAGGGGATCAGGTATGACCAGAAACAGCATTAGCGCTGCAGGCATGCTTTGCAGTCCTGCCCTCTAAATCCTGCTGCTGTCAGCCAAGACACTGAGGCCTGGATGCATCAGAAAATGATCTGGAGTGCCAGATACGTGCAGAATAAAGCCAGGCTTTCAGCAGGAGGACAGACGGACACAGAGCAGGTTTACCCTTGGTATGCATGAGGGGTTGCTAGCAGCACAGTGCCACAAACCTGCAGTCCTATTGCAAAACAATGGTGATGTTTGCTGTTGCGATGTAAAGAGAGGACTTAAAATATCCTGGCTGATGGGGTTTTTTTCCCCTCCCATGGTACATGAATTCTCCTCTTGCCTTTTTAATATTGTTCTATTATTTTTCCCAGTCTTGTCTTTGGGTCCCTCCTTACAAACCTTTCGGTTCTCTTAGAACCCTCTTTGCACGAAGAGGTGCCAGGGGTATCACCAACTCTTGCAACTTTCTTGTGACATCCATAATACATGGCTGATGGTGCTCCATGTGTAGGAAAGCCCAGGGAGTTGGGTCTAGCAGAGGCAGCTCTGTCCTCCACTATGAGAAGAGTCAAAAAAAGCAGAGCTATAATATAAGTATATACTTAATATATTATTCTTAATATAATATTTTATGTTATACAATATAAAGCCAGAATATTCTTTTTTGTTGTTATTATTCATGTTCCTATTCCTTGCTAGAGACTGTTTCTCAAGACTCTTATACCTTATGCATTTAACATAACTGAGCATATCTCAGTGCTTGAATCTCATGGTTTATGTGTTCATTGCACATGGATGGTTCACTGGGCTTTCACACAGTGACCTAATGTGTGCAACGTTGTTCTATGAGTTCCCACGTAACTCACTCTATCAGGACTGGCTAAAGC
>NW_009914693.1:29302-53546 GCF_000696875.1 Nestor notabilis
ATTTATCTGGAGAAAACCTGCCTCCATTGCTCGTTTGCACCATGGTTTCCTGTGTAAGAAGGTTTCTTGAGCACCAAAATTAGTAGCAGCAGCCAAGGAACAAACAGGGGTTGTAAAGGCTCTGTGGTGACAAATAAATGACGGACCCAGTAGAAAGGGCAGAGTGGGGAGAAAAGACAAATATTTTCGGGCTGCAAGGTTGAGAATACTCATAAAGTTTCTGCTTCTGATGTACTAAAGGGATCTGCCCAAATGGTTGGGGCACAGTGCTAAACCCCAGGTCATGGGTGTTTTAGGTAATCACTATTTATTGTTATATTTTGCAACTGAGTAAAAAAAAAAAGCCAAAAGCTTTATCACTTGCTGGAACTGTGCTATTTCCTCCCTTTAAACCTTTGAGCAATAGAGATAAAAAGTGAGTGTTACTTGTGATACTGGGAGAAAGAATGCAATATTATATCTGTTACTGTCTGGAAGAACCCCTATCATCTAAAGTTGCTTTCTCCCCTCTCAGCCCCAGGCATGGAGGCACATGCACGCACGCATCCACTTAAGAGGTGGAGGCTGCTTATTTTTAAACAGAGAATCATAGAATAGTTAAGGTTGGAAAGGACCTTAAGATCCTATTTCTTGACTTCCTCTTTCAGGTTGGACAGGTTTCTACAGAGCTGCAAAAGCAACCAGCATTTGGCACAACTGCTACTTCCAGATCTCTGCTAAACATGGAAACCCATCCGAAGCAATATGACAGGCAAGAAGATGAGACCGATTGGTCTCATTCTGCTAAATCACTAACTTATGGTGAACGTTTCCCCTCTGCCCCTTGAGTGCTAAGACTCTTCTTCCTTTGGTGGGGCAGTTAAACTGGGGACCCTGTGAGAGAAGATAAAAGCAGATCTGTCTTTTGTGAGGCCAAAGATGCATAGCCAGCATCCCTGCTAGGATGCCAGGATTAGGAGAATACGTAGAATTTCCAAATTTAGAGTGGAGGACTAGCTTCCCATAAACAAAAGCTGCTTTTTAAAATGAGATGTTAGCGAGATAATGCCAAAAAAAAAAAACCCCAGTAAAAAAAAAAAGTTTGCCTTTGTGACTAAATTCTGTTATTTTGCAGCCAACCTTCAAATGGGCTGTTGGTGCAAGTGAACAAACGCTTCCTGTCTATCCGTCCTCATGGGTGGTCGCGTTTTAAAATGAAATATACAGGCTGACAAATGCCTTTACAAAGGCCAGATTATAAACTGTAAACCTACTGTCAGCTGGGTAGGAAAAAAAAAATCCAAATGCCTCTTATACCATTTAAAGATTTAGTTTGGCTTCAACACTAAAGCACTTCATCTTGAAGGAGAAAGGAGCTTAGAGTTTATAAATTGTTGTTTGGGCTCTACTAAGCTCTGGATAAGGGAATCTATCTGCTAGGAAACAAATGACCTTCCCAAATTTTAGGGAGCTCTGGGTATTGTTACAAAGACAAAATGCCTTGGAAAAATGTCCCCAGAATACAAAGGGATTTGAGGCTGCTCCATTGCTCTTAACATACAGTTCATGCAGCTGCAAAGGGCAAATCTTATAGTTCCAGTCTGTAAAAAAAGGGTGGAAAAAAGTTAAACATATCAGGGTAATAAAATACAAGCTGTTTAGATTGTCCCCTTCTGTCTAAATCGGCTCTAGTCTTCCCCTTGCACACGGTTGTCTAATCCAGGATGAATATCTACATTATCTTGGTCAAAAGTCTCAAAATTGCCTATGCTCTTCCCAGTGGTGATCACCAAAGGAAAGTTTTGTGGCAAACACGGTGGTTGACAGTCACGTGGCTGCTGTGTTCAGCATTTTTAATTCAAAATGAGGAACAAAGAAACTCCAGATGCAATGAAAAGCAATGGGCATTGCTCACCTTTGTACCTATGGAGTAAAATCTTTACCAGAGGTGGTGTTTCAAATCCAGCCTGAGAAGTGCATTGCAAAGATCTAATCCTTTGCTCTGCAAATGCCATCCGTAGCCTCCCCTTCTTCAGTGAGTTGTGTTTGCAAGCACTCTGCTGCTGTAAGTAGAAAGACATCAACAGAGAGATGAATATCTACATTAAAATGAGCCTTAGTTTTTGATTTTTGTTTTCCACATTCTGCTTTTATTTTGTGGGTTTTGAGATGGACCCGAGCTGGCCATAGGATCTGGAGGCAGCAGAATGCATTTAGTCTGCAAATTCTTGCTTCGTTCCTCTTGCCCAGCATGACCCGTTGGATCATGCCAGGAATACTTCAGGTCATGCTGCCCTTCCTGGAGGCAAGCAGAAATTTCAGTTGATTTCACCAAATCCAGGAAGTCTGAGAGGACTGTGTGTGCTGGGTTGAGTGGGAAACAGAAAGGAAAAGCACCTCTTCCATGGGTATAGACTTTCTTTTTCATCCCTGCCATGACATGTCAATCAGCACTAACCCAAGGCATTGCTTCTCATTCCCATCTTACCCTTATTACTGGTGTTCATATTGATTAATACAACTATTTGACACTCTTTTTTAGAGAAATGAACACCTCCTTCTTTTGAGATGCCCACTCTAAATCTCAGAAAGCCCACTTTCGTTGTGCTCTTTTGTATTTAGGAGGCTTTTTCTTCAAATACTGCTTAGCATTACAGCAATTATTCGATATGATGAGACCACTTTCCAATGGTCTCAGAAGGTCTGAAAGCGTATGAGATGAAAGCATATTCAAATTTCTGAGCATGCCTCATGCAAGAGGCTAAAGTCTGTCAGCACCAAATTCCATGAGACCTCTGGAAACAATGACTATTTCAGTGCCCATCAGATTGTTTTAATGCTCGAATGTGATTCACGCTGGGATTTGGTCTATCTGCTGTCCTTCCTCTTCCACCCAGAGACCAGATGACAGTTGTGCAGCTGCATCAAATGCTTTTGTTAAAAAGGAACAAAAAGGAAATTACTGGAAAATCTTCACAGCGGATCTCCCTCTTCCCACAGAGTGGTGGGAATAAACATCACAACTTCAGATCTTGGTGAAAGCAGATAAATAGAGGCTTAGCTGATAAGTTAATGACATACCAAAACCAGATTGCTCGAGGACTAAAATAATAAGCAGCCAATGAGCAGAATACTGGAATTTTGACAAATCCCAAAGTGCTTTGACATTGTGTGCTCCCCTCTGCAACGAGGGAGCTGCTGCAGTCGCGTGCGGTGGGGATGAAGCTGGCAGCATCCAGACAAAATCTCTTTTTGAGGCTTCTTCACCCCAGCATGCTGAAAGGCTCCAATTCTCCTCACCATGATTTCTCCAGTATGTTCCTCCATTATTTCTCCCTGCTCATTTGCGCTGCTGGGTCTTTTCTCTTAGCACCCCCTAGCTCATGTCTTCACTGTTGTTATCCTGGGAGATTTCACATCCTCATGTTCACTCAGAAGATTGTTTGACTAATGTCTCTTTTTCGGTGTCTCTTCTCTATGACATCTAATATATGCAACTTCTCTTTCTTTTTAAACCCATTCCCATCTTCCCATTTTCTGTTGGCAAATGAGTGTAGTCTCTGCATTATTATTCTGCTATGCATTTGTTCTGGCAATAACCCCATTAGGTCAGAACTGCTGTTGGGGAAACAGACGCTTAGAGAACCAATGGAGTGCATCAAGCCACACAAGTACCTCCGGGGAGGTTGCATCCAGCTCCATCACCCATTCATCCTTCACACCTCTTCTGCATGCCTCAGGCACATAAAAGTGAATGAAGGAAGTGTAAAGTTGAGGAAGAACATCTCCAAGAAAATATTTTACAATTATTCCTGCCCCGAATTTCCCCATGGTGTTCCAGTAGACTGAGGCATGGTTACAAGTCCTCTCTGGGCTATGCTTTTAGCATGTTTCAGTGGTCGAGACATCCAAAGAAATCATCAAAACCTTTTCTTGAAGTGCCAACCTTATCCCTGAATTGACCATGTCAGAAATTGTGCTCCCTTCCTAAAAATCTAATGAAGATTTCATAGATTAATGACAGGAAAACTGACCAACAGTCTGAACAGTGAAATGCTTCTTGGTTCTCCTTGCACTCTTGCTGGAGCTCTGGCTCTGTAGGTGTGGATCCAGCCATGCCAGGTGAGCAAAACTGTGCTTAAACACTGCTGCTGACAAACCAGAGCTGGAAGATCTTGTTTAATGGAAAGACTTATAAACGCAAAAGTTATATTAAAATCCAACAGCACTTTCCTAGAATACCTAGTCTGTGTTCGGGTTGGGTGAAGTATGAAGGGAAAATGGTCCTAACACTGGTGACTGGGGCACCGGTCTTCAGTTGAGATGTGTTGATTTAGGTTAACTGTGGGGCATTGACTGTTTGCTTTGCCTTTGTTTGACACGCATGATCACATTCAGGACTGGGTGGTGTAACTGAGGTTAATTGTATGCTCACTGCACACTGGATTTCAGGTATAAATGGCTGGTAAATGCAACATTGCTGTTTCTTTTGGGTTCAGCCCTGCAGCCGGTGGTGGTGCCCTCAGTCCTCTCAGTGATGCTGGGAATGGTCAGATGCTCATGCTGATGATCCCAGGACTCCAAAGATGTCAAGGCAGATCTTTTGCTGGTGGAATATAGATTCAGTAGTGCTAAAGCCAGGCACCAGCCGAGGATTCCCAGCATTTCTCCAAGCCCTCCAGAAAGAATCTGCAGAAAGAAAACCAATAAAAAAACGAATGTTCATCTCCAATACATTCCTCCAACTGCACCCATGGCTTTATCTGTTTTCTTTCTGCATGGACTATTACCCCCTATTTTACTGTATTTTTTTCACAAGCTATCTCTGCTGCAGCAAAGGCTCTGTAATATAAATCTGGGCTGAGACGTGGAAATATTTAGCATTTCACAGCAGCTTGCTCAAAATCCTTGTCTTCTGCAGAAGGCTTGTGGTTGCTTATCAAGACACACAGCATAGGAGAGCTTTGCAGCTAGGAAGAGCTGAACTGCTGCAGCATTCCATGGGCTGTCACAGGCTGGAGGCAAGGGGCAATAAAACAGAAGCTTATTTTAGTCGCCTTTTCAAAGGAGAGGGACTATTGAGATCAACCAGATGACGGGCAAGCGTTTGTTTTTCTCTTTCTAAAGGCAGCTTAACACCCGTGGAGGGAAGATGTGAATGCTGAGAGCAGGTTGATGGGGCTGCACAGGAGGAAGCCATTCACCCCTGATTTATACGCGCCTCCAGAGAGCGAAGGGTTGATTCCGCTTGGCTGGGAGCATTAGGCAGTTCACAGGATCAGGCCACTGAGTAAATGGGGAATTCATCCAGAGATATCTAGGAAGTACACAGAATATAGCTGCCAACCCTGTTTCTAAATCCAACAGTTCACTAATTTTAATCAACAGCTGGATATTTTTATAGGGAGTGAAGGGATGGAGGGGTATTATGACAGAACAAGGGAGGTGGGATTAGACTAATCTAACCCAGGCCAAGTGGGCTCTTCCTGCACAGCCATGTGTAGTGTCATGACTGTGTGATTTAGACTACTGCGCACTCACCAACACTGATAAGGAGGACAATTATGGGGAATATGCAACTCTTTGGTGTAGCCCTCAGCCAGGCTGGGTACTGTGGATGTCAGCTGGGGATTGTCTCCAGCTCCGAATTAGAGCAGTCCCCATACCAGGGAACAAAGTTGTGTTGAGGAGTGTGTCCCCGGGGCTCTTGTGATGCTGCAGCAAGGGACCCTGGTGCTTGCACTGCTCTCAGATGGAGGTCACCCTTGCCCTGTCCCTTGCAAAAGTTCAAAGAGAGTTTTCTGATGAGCCCCCTCATCATGCCGGTAAAAAGTAGTGCATGGCAACGTCATTATTCACCTCTCCAGACAAGGTTTCTCCATATTATGACTCTGTTGAGTCCCTCAAGGGCAGTTTCTCTGGTGTTAATTGTTGTGTTTCCCTGTAACTTCTGGTCCTCTCCATGTCCTTCCTCACCTTCCGCTTACTCATACCCATTTGAGACTCATGCCAGACTCCAGCTACCTAAAAGTGACCTAAGGAACAAGGCAAAACGCACAATGTCACCTCGTGTAGCCCCCGTTCAGTCGGATACTTCTTCTGGTAGGAAGCATGGGAAGAAATATTCGGAGCCAGATTCTTTCCTTTTATTTTTTCTAATAACCCTCTGATTGGCGCATAGCAGCTTTTGTTGTTGTTTATTTGTGTAGCTTTTCATCTTAACGAGGATGTACGGAAACAATTACCACATGGTTCATTCACAATATCAACTCAAGCTTTTCCTGTCTGTGCAGTGATTGGACTTAGCCACCGAAAATTATCTAGCTTTGCAGAAGTTGTGCTTTTTACTCATTTTTTTTTAATACACGTTGTACAATAGGGATTATTTTTTCCTGCTAAATAATGTTTGGGATTTGCACCAGGTGGCTGGAAATGTCACACAGTTTCTCCTTTTTGGCAATTGAAAGTCCAAATGCTTTAAGAAGATGTATAGTTTTCAGCAGGGCACAGAGAGGTCAAGATGCACTGACTAATTCAAGATTTCCTCCAGTGGTTTCCATAACAAATAATCATTTTTTTCTTTATTTAGCTGTACTCACTGGTAGGTTTTCATTTGCATCAAAGCTTTGTTCTGCTCTCATTTGGGCTGCCTCCAGAGACAAAACAACATCACAGGCTACTCCTGGCGTATTCTCCAAAGAAATGGGCCAAATTCAGAGCTGCAAGTTGGCTCCCATGTGTAAATCCTTGCAATAGGAATCCTGGAGCACTGCTTGGGGTGAATCTGAGAGAGGTCTGTGGGCAGTTAGTGGAGATTTCCATGGAGAATTAAAACTAAAACCAGTTGAGTTTGGTATAATCTAGATGGATGGTGCAGTCATGCTATTATTAAGTTGGTAACAACTCCTGCTCTAAGACCCTTCATCTTGTTATTCAGAAGTTGGTTGGAATTTTACCTCCTTGCTGTCATCCTTCCATACACACATCTCTTACCCCAGCCTGATTTCATATTCTTATTATTCTTTGGGGAATTTCAATCCTAATAACTCAGGAAATGGGTCTTCAAACTCACGTCCAAAATCCGTGGCTAGCTTTTCTGTGTGAAATCCTGGCACCACCACGCTATGGAAATGGTCAGGGATTTGGCAGGCGTTGGCTTTCCTAAAGGCTGTTTGCCCTTTTCCTGTCCCTGCCAAGAGCTGCCCCAGCAGAACAAGGTGATAAGCAGTTGAAAAATGGTGTTTTGCATGGGAGATCTGCTAGGGTTTGACAGCTAACTTCCTTGGAGATACTGGTTTATGCTGGGTGTGCTCCAGGCAGGGTCATGGGAGATCGAATAGGACTTTCCAAGAGACGGAGGGCATGGACATGAAACCCAAGAGTTAGGACAGTGTGTCTTGGTTCTTGTCTGGCCCCAGGCACTCTGGTACAGGAGATGGCCTGGTTGGTGTGTAAAAGGTGTAAGACAAAGGAGGAGTTGTATTAGAAGATACGGGTAAAAGAGAAAATGGATAGAAAAGAAAAAAATCAAATGAAATAAAAGAGTTTAAAATTTGATTGCAGACTGAGAACGAGTCAAGTTATTGGGTGAGATATTTAAAAAAAATAATAAATATCCAGAAGTGGAATGAACTTTCTCCTCCAGTAGCCCAACATGGTTTGCTGGAGAACTCTTCAATGCAAAATTCATCAATGAATACCACACTGGAGACAGCCATGTCCTGCTCTAGTGCCATAACCACCAGGCTACTCCCTGCTTGGTGTGTACTTCTCAAGTAAAACCCTTGTCAGTTCCAGCCACTGTCTTATTTTTAGGGGTCCAGCCATGCATGTGGACATCTCTCAAGTCTGCTGCTGAATGGCAACTGGTTTGGTACGTGAAGTATATCATTTAAGCTGGCTCTGTTGAATGGCTCTTGAGTGTGCACAGATCACATTTCCAACTTACAGATCTCTGCCCTACCTTCACCTTAGAGAAAACATGGCCATGGAATTGCTCACTGCCCCATCCTTGGTGCTGCTCAAACTGTGGGCTTGCAGTGATTCGCACTGCATGCTGCATTCGCTTTTATCTGATGCACAGAGACATCTGTTTATCATACGTTGCACTTCTGCTAAGCAACTTTTTTCTTCGTCTCGAGGCCCGATTAAAGACTCCGATTAATGTAACTTGTTGGAAGGTCCTGTAGCGCAGCTTTTAAATCAATGTCATGTAAACTTTGCTGGGTTAATCCTGCACATCTGAATTCAGCTAAAAACCAACACTGCAAGGTCAGGCTGTACAAATTGATGGATTTTTATTCCTTTAACCTTAGAAGTGTTGCAGAAAGGGTAATAGCAGCAGGACTTGCTTCTTCCAATTGCTTCTTTTTCCTACACAACAGCCAGCAGATATTTTCCCTTATCCTGATATGTGCATATATATAATATATAAATATATATATACACACATGTATATGTATATTTTAAATAAGAGGTATTTAAATCAGCAAAACACTACAAAAAGTTGTTGCTTCTTTTCATGCGTATCATTTAATTTGTCTCATGAATTTATTTTATAAGGGAGAAAAGGATTCTGGTATAATTAATTGGTAAGATAATGAAGACCTTTCCTTCTGCCTTTTGAATTCATTTTGGTGACACTTTAAAATGGTTCTAACAAAAAAAAAATCTCTTTAAATACATTTCAGAGCGTTTTGTAGCTGGTGAAGTCATGAATGCTGCAGTAGCAAATTAGCATGAACTTGCAGAAAAAGTACTCTGCAATACATGGACTTTTCTTGTTTTACTTCTAGGGGAAGATTTTTACAGTATCTCTCTGACTCAGAAGTAACAATTTCTTATCAAAACTCTTTAGTGCCTTTACCCTATCACCAGTACATATAAACAAAGGATAAGAAAGCTAATTCTTTGTGTGGATAACTTTCTGCAGGAAAATGCAGCCTGTAAAACAGCTTATGGCAGAAGATCATCTTTATCAACTTTAAACTAAGGAGTGTATTTTATTTATGGAATTCAGCACTGCAGGCATTCTTGTTTCTTTGTTTGACAATATTTTGCATTTCCCATATCCTATTACTTGGTTTTGTTCAAGCATAAACGTTGGCTAATTGTAAAGACCTGCTGGAGGCATTTTGGTTTTTGGCTTTGAGTCCTGTGGCTTTATTTTCTCTCCTTAAACCTGAGAACTTCTCTGTAATAATGTGTGCTTATTCTAACTGGATCTTTTCCCCTGAGATTTATTGTTCTTTTTCTTTTTCCTTTTTTTCTCCTTTGAAATATTTTTTCTCTTGTTTAATATCAAATGTTAAAGCCAGCAAACATGTTTCAGACAACTATTTCTCCCACTGAAAGGAGAGCAATGCTGACTTTGTGCCATTTTGCAATGCATCTGCAAAGCCAATGGAAACCAGGAGCTTGGGGCTTGGTCCATGCTCCAGTGCAGGACACCACCAGTGTCTGGCAGGACCTACACTGAATGACAGCAGCCTGCTGAAACCCTACCAGCAAGTTTAGCCTCTGCTTTGGAAAATGAAAACACAGTCCAGAGGACTGCGCTGCCTGCACACAACGATGTGCCAATTGGATCATCTGTGCTTCCCTGACCATGACCACATCACTTTCCCACTGGTCCTGCTTCTGCCTTGCGCTTTGTCCAGCTTTTCTTTCCTCCTGAACTTAGCTGTTTCACCTTTTTCCTTTGTTCTTTCATAAGGTTAATGAAAGAACCAGATGAGCAGAGCCAGGATTTTAACTGGAGCTCCTTCTGCTGGCGGGATGACCCCTTTGCACAGAAAAATTCTACCGCAAATCCAGGCAAGAGATCTCGCTCTTTTTTGCTTTATCTTTACATGTACTTCTTCCCAACAAAGGGATGACCTTAATAAAAATATGTATGTCAAGTATTAAGATTGACATGCGTCTGTCACCCATAGTAAGATATATTCAAGCTTCATGGCTCATTTTAAAGCTGGCTGAATCTTACAGGGATCTTTAATCAGCTTCAGCAGTTTTGGTATTGAGCTGGCACTGCAAGGGGAAATCATGAACTCCAGAACTGTGAGAAGTCATGCTCGGAGTTTATTGACCATTACTTATTATATGATAAAGAATCATCTTTATCTCTCTGCCTGCATTTTGCTGGATGATCACTCCTTCTCCTAGCAGCTACTTTTGTCAGTGAGCTACTTTTGTCTTGCCTTAGTAAGACTTAGAAAGACACAAATTTCTGGCAGCCTAATTTCTTAATATATCTGCCTAGTTATGCTTAGGGATGTAGACATTCCTGAATACCTTAGACACCAGCGATGTCTGAGAGAAGACCAGTTTACATCAGACACCATCCAGCTGCCAGCAATGCTATAAACCCTTGATTAGATTGGTTATTTTCTGTATTAAATAGCCAATACCCAGTCCTTTAGCTGGAGAAACCCAGAAGCATCAGCTTCCTCCCAAATCACCAAGCCTCATATAATTACATTTGGCTGTAGCTCTCCTGTGGCAGTTAAATTGTGATGAGCCACAGTGGGATGCCACTGTGCTGCCGAATTCATAAAATAGTATTTAAGTCATAAGAGATTTAATATGTCAGTTGTTCCAATAGCCCTAACCTGTACAATTAACTTTTTTCAACCTGAAGTTGTCACTTCTAGTCAGTTCTAACTGATGTATGTGAGTAACATTTACACAGAAAAGAAGTGTTTTGCAATAAGGTATTTTTCCTTTAAAGATCTGGAAATATGTCTATAAAATGTTCTTTTTTATTCTGCTTTTTTCCTCTTCTTTCAAGGAACTTTCCATTCCTTTTTCCTTACCTCTCCTGATTTACATTTCTCTATAACACTGCTTGTAAAAGAAATAATTTCTTATCCTGATATGTTTACTAAAATCCAAAATCCAAGAATGCTAAGAAAAAATTATTTTGCAACATAAAAATCCGAAGTCCTCAAAGTATTGGATATTTTAGAGTGAAGTTGAAGCCTAAAAGTGAGGCTAAAACACAGCCATCTCCCATCAGGCAAGGAATGTTTCTATGAGGCCACAGTTTCAGTGAGATTGCATCTGATAGAACAAGTATGATTTTCTCCTTGTTTTCTAGGAAAAGAAGGAAGGTGCTGGTTTGTGGTTCTGCCTAGTCTAAATGGGAACAATATAAAAAATTAAAGCTATGTAAAAGGAGATTACATAAATCTATGTCAAAGAAGACTTTCCCTGTGTAGGGTCTGGCTCTGGCACTGCTAGGTGAACACACATCCTCCTTCCTGGGCCACAGCAATGAGTGCATCCCATGATGATCCCTTGTCTTGGCTTGGAGAAGTGATGCTGTGTGCCTGGACAATGCCACCACGTCCATGCTGCCAAACAAGTCTCCTCTGTACATCCTCTGTACACTCCTGCATGTTATCCTATATGTTTCCTCTAATGGAGAAGGAAAAAAGCCAGCCCTGTCCTCAGTCCAGTGAGGCGCTGAGCCTCACCAGCCAGTTTTCTCATGCAGCACCAAAATAACCATTTGCTGAGATGGCTCTGTGCCATCCTTGACCTAGGCTGTGTTTGAACTGGGCGACCTAAAAGTGAAAGGCTCAATATCACATTGCCAGTTCCCCCAACCATCTGTCCTCCTTCAGTGAGCTTCCTTCAAAAGTCCCCGCGCACTTCATAAACATCCCAGCCCTCCTCACCCCTCCAGCTGCCCCTTCCTCTAGGAGAAACAGCAGTTCGAAGGAAATACCACTCATTTCTTTTCATTTTTTTCTTTTTTTTTCTTCCAAGCGTGTTGAATCCAACATCCGTGATTTGGCAAAAGCAAAACTCTTTCCTCCATCCTGCCTTTTAAACCTGTTGGTGAGGATGCAGGATTTAGGGATAAAACCCTCTCGTGGTGGAGAAGATACAGTGCCCGGTAGCAAAGCCTCCTCTCGTCTTTTGAAGACCTACAATAAAGCAAACTTCCATTTCCTTACCATAACATCGTCATGTCACAACCCGAGAGCTCCACCTTCCCTTTCAAGAGGCTAGAAAGTGGGGCTTTAGACAAAGAAAAATAGTCTCAGGTGGGTTCGCCATGGATCATTTTGACTATATTTTAAACATTTAAATGTCAATGCTTAGTCATAGACAAGACATGATTCTTATCTATCTACATGTGGCTTCCAGTATAAAAAAATTTGAACCCGTGCCATTTCCTGTTGGAGAGAGCTTAAACACAGGGGTGACAAGGGCACGTCTATTTTGGATCCCTATTTTAAAAGCCTCCAGATATCATAGAAATCAACTGGCACAAACAGAGGACTTTGAATTTTCTTTCATGGTGGTGGCAAATTACGTATATCAATGAAACACATACTTAGTGAAGCGGAAGTGAGCACCAGCAATACTTCAATCAGCTTTGGCATATGTGTACATTATTCTGTTTGATCTCATAGAATGCTGGATTTAGATGATATAATACATTCTGGTTATCTTCCTAGAAGCTGGAGGGACGTAAGGAGATATCCACTTTCACAAGATAAAATTAGCACCTCTTTATTTTCCAGATAAACATTCCTCTTTCTTTTTTTTTTCTTTTTCTCAGGAAAAAGCTGATTAGAGTTACAAAGCATACCAATGGGTATGAGTTTATTCATATTCAACCCAAATCCTATTTATAATATAAAGGAAATAACACTGGTATTACACAGGGCAACTTGGACAGCCAAGATGTAGGAATAGCAAGTTCTGCTCATGCAGGCCTCTTCAAAAGTGCCAAGAGTTATTTTCCAAAGTGATGGTGGAAAAACAGAGATTTTGCTTAAAAATGGATAATTCCACCAAAAAATGGTCTGATCGCATTGATTCTGTTATCTCACTGTATATTTTGATAAGATCATCTGGGAGCTATGAGCTTAAGTTACAAAATAAAGACTAACATTTGGGACACCAAAGATTCAATGTATTTTCTTCTGTACCCGATCATCTTGATTTAGTATCACAAGTACCTAAAATGCTATCCAGATCATTGCACAAAACTCTCGTTTATGGATAAATTTAATGTTTTCAAGCAGCCCAGTGAAAAGCTATTTTTGTTAAGTCAAAGCATAGACCTCTTGGGCACGGGAAACACGTTTCTGGGTAGATCTGTGTGAATAACAGATTGTTTGGTTCACTTGCCGCTCCAAACAATCAGGGGAGAAAAATGGTTTCCGGTGAATTAAGCCTTTTGTACAGCATGGAAGGCCTTAATGGACCTTTGAACTTTTTAAAATAAAGAAATACATTGCATTATCTGCAATGTTTCATGTAATGTCAAAAAGAAAGGTGGAGACCTTCAAAAGTCTTTTGATGGAGAGAACAATTCAGTGAAATCAACAAAATATTTTTCAAAATGATTCAGCTGATTTGAGTTTCTTCATTTCAATTTTTTGGGGTAAAAAATGCGTTTGAGGTAGCTTTGCTGTTATTTTTATTAAAAAGTTGGCTTGCTTGGTTGAATTTCAGCTTAATGATAGACTGATCTCCAGATATACGTACACACTCGGATCTTGTTAGGGAATGTGACAATGATACAGCTTTTAAAAACACGTATTCTCAGAGCTGGTGGTGGAAATCAGCACTGAGGTCTCATTTCATACCCTCACTAAGAAGGGTCTTTTCTACAGTGCTGGGTGGGAGACCTGTGGTTATTGGCAGAAAGCTCTTTTAAATAAAGGCACCAAGAGATTTGTAACAGTGTGTGCAGAAACTTTCAATCTCAGCAAATTGCCCTCGCATTCCCATTGCAGTTATGAAATTAAGCCACAAAAGATATGATCTGTTGAAATATTATGTGAGGCCTTATCAGGATATGATATTCTACTGCTCTCCAATGTGAAGCTTTCCAGTTTAATACACGATGACAGAACAAGATCCTTTTACAGGGAGAAAGCTAGATCATTTTCAAGACCGAGTTTAGCAACTTCTCAAATGTCTGTTGTTGTCTGTCCCATTAATTGGCTGTATGGCTGCAGTTTGTGTGGGCTGGTCATTATAATGTCAATAAATCCAGTGACTGGAAATGAAATTTGATGCAAAACAGGGCTGAGCGGTTTGTTCCTGAGAGTTTGACCATGTGCATTGGTCATGGAATTTTGGTGGACACCGTTGAGTGGCCTCATACAGTGTAAAAGTGATTATTTCTGGAGAAGAGGTCCAGGAGGTAGCTTTTTAAATGGGATATCACCGAAGAGTTGCTGATTAATAGTATTGAGGAGAAAAGGCAGCTGCAGAAAGGGGTTTTTCCCCACTCACCTCCATGTTCCTGAATCTTCTAGGGCTCCTGCATTTCCCTGGAGGACACAGACAGGAGCTGGTTTTCCTCCTGGACATTTCAGTGGAAAGGGCCCATTCTCGGGTGATCTCAGCACTCAGAGAGGCTAGCAGGGAAAACAGGGAGGGAGAACAGAAGAAATAAATCAGATGGGGAGAAAAAAGCTGCTGCAGGCTTTGAGAAGAAGGATGCAGAGAGTGGGGGGGTCAGGGCAGGATGTACGGCGGGTCCAGTGCGGTTGCCACTCACCCATTGCCGGCACTTCTATCCTGCTTGAAAAGCCCCAAATTCTGCATTATCCCTACCCATCCCTGAAAACAAACTTCTCCAAAACATCCTCCCTGGAGGAGTCAGTGAATAGCAGAGCAATGGGAGAAGCTGGGAGGTAGCAGTGTGTGATGGCAGGCGGCACGGACAGATCCCCATGCCGACAGTGGATTATTAATAGCTGGAGCACGCCATGTGGTTCTTTTTCCACTCACACCAACGGCAACTGTTTGTCTTGTGTTGTCCAAATTGTTCAGTTCATGTCGGTCTAAAAGTTGCAGTTTCCAGCAGAGCTCACTGCAGAGGAGACTGAGTGGATGCTTAAGTCACTTTAATAGTGGGTTATATTAGGAAATAATTATCATATGCATTAAAAACAAAAGAAGTTAAAACTGGTGCGTACTGTGCAAGACAAAATCTTGCAAAATCTGCAGGCTCCATTCCCCCTGAATTCAAACCAAGGGGAATAAGAGGAACTTATTGTCCATACATGAGTGTTTCTGTACATCTGCAATCACAGCCTTCGCATCCCCCCGAGAGCTCAGATTTCATGGGGGAAGAAGCCGGATCATTGAGCCCTCCCAGCAAAGAGCCACCATTGCTACAATTAGCTGCAGAAGCCCAATTTGGGGGTTTTCTCATTAACCTGTCATGTCAAATGCTGTATGATAAGATGGTGAAAATTGGGGGGGAGGAGTGGCGGTGGAGGGGTAAAAGTTCATTTTGCAAAGCAAACAAACAGCAAGTCACTTGATTTTACTAATTATCCTAGCCTGTGGCTCTTTGAGCCATTATTTTCCGCCCCCCCATCAGCGTATGAACTGACCAGATAAGATAGGAGCTGGTATTTTCTAAACTATCCTGTCTGACGGCATATACAGATAATATGAGGATTCATTTGCAAGAGTGCACGGAAGATTAATTGATTTACTTAACATTAGAGTAATCGCTCATTAGAAAAATAACTGCTGGCATTTGTGGGGAATGGGTGTCAGGGCACACCACAATGTGCCTCTCCAAGCTGTGTCCTGTAAAGGAGCTTTTTGGGTGAGGAAGGGCAACGTACTTATAATAAAGGGAAAATTATATACAATAATGTGAAATTATAAATGCAGGGTTATAAATTGTGCCCAGTGAAACCAATGGGTGGGTAAGAGTTGCACAGTTTATGGAGCGCACCTTTTATCTGTATGTTTTAATGATATATGAAATTATAAACTACCACTGCAACGCTTCTCAGACCTGTAGTTTCCCAGAAATACTGGTAGGTTCAGGCTTAGCTGGCCAAAACCCATGAATTTTGCCAGTGCTAACTATCTAGATCATACCTAGCCTGTGTTTTGTCTTTTTGAGGTCAAGGTCTTAATTTCTTTTCAATGCAAAGCCTGCAAACCTTATGACAGACGTACAGTAGGAAACCTGAATGTGTCCCAGGTCAATGAGATCCAGAGATGGGTACAAAAAAGGCAAGTTTAATGATTGTGTGTTTTGCCAAGGACCTTACATTAATCAGTGTATAAACATGAAATATGTACTGCTTTAAAACGATATCTGTCCGATTTTGTTTTTCCATTCTATAATAACTAAATGGATGTTCGAGCATGTGTTACCTTTATAGGATGCCTTTTATGAGCTTTTAGAGTGAGTCCATCCTCGCTGGGGAAGACCAATACACAGATCACAGCAGCCAGCTGCCATCATTACCATTAAAGACATAAAAATCAGAATGTTGACTTCCAATATCAAATTTTAACCCAAAGCCAGCGAAACATGTTATGTCAGAATATGGCTGGATCTATAAAGTGCGTCTCAGCAACATGTTGCAGCTGGTGCTGTGTATTTATAGCTTTAGGAAGAAAAAAAAAGGAAAGAAAAAACAAAACACAACAGCCAACACACACTGGAAAGAGTAGAAAGCATTTTAAACAGCAAACTTGTCAATGTTTTTCCTCGCTGCTGAGCCGGACTATGGGTTGACACTGGTTTAGATTAGCCATGTCCCGTGCAATTTGACAGTAGCGACATGAACCTGCAGCGCATGGATCTGAAGCAAAGATAGGAGGAAGGAGGAGGAATTCAGGGAATGTTTTTCCTCAGAGTGCTGTGGAAGCGCCGACGGTGGGACCGGGGCAGCGGTGACAGCGTTAACACTTCCCAGAGCTGAGGACCCCAATGCTGGAATGGCATTGCCCACCCTGAAAGTGAGAAGGTAAAGTTTATTTTTTCTATTTCCCCCCTCCTTTCTCTTGCTCACTCTCCCATATACAGAATGTATCAGGACCACCAAGAGTGGCCTTTTTTTTTTTTTCCTTTTTCCACTATGATGTACAATTTGCATTTGTTAATAATAAAAAAAAATTCTGCCTGAGGTCATCCACCTAGATTTCTTCTTTTTTTTTTTTCTTTAAACAGGAAACGGGTTTCAGATGTTTAGATGTTAAAAAGTAAGGCCGCTAATCTCCTTACCGATTGAACAGGCATTGACAACTGTCAAATCTTTTCTCTTTATTACTGGCTTTTGAGGCTGAGTTAGGTATTTGCTTAATAATACTTTTAAAAGCAGAAAAATAACTGCTGTATTTGTTTAATACTATTTTTTAAAGCAGAAAAATAACTGCTATCATGCAATCTCTTGCTTTCTGGATTTGTTTGCTAACACCAAGCAAAGCTGCCTCGGAATGAGCAATACAGCTTTTACCCTACAGTAAATCACAAACTGTTACACTTATTGGGTTGAAGTCTTCCAGGAGGGTAGCTTGAAGAAAACTGCAGCTTCGGTGGTATATTCAGACAGCGTTTGTGTCTGTGAAATGCACATGGAAAACGGCAACCTCATCTTGCAAGGGACTAGTGATAAATAGATGAAGTTCATTAAACTGCATTTCTAGATTTCCTTTCTCTGTCAGCACTACACACTTAGAAAAAGATCCAAATAATTGCTATTTCTATTTCTTTCCTTCCAGCCCATGCAGGAAAGACTGATAATATTCCTCTAATATTTTCTAGAGCAGGAATACACCGATGAGCACTGCAGAAGATGCCTGAGACTCTGGGCAATGTGGACACTGCTTTGCCCCCGATTTCTGGTGGGGTTTTGACACAGCAGCAGCCACAACGTAGTTTTTCCCCACAGCTTCTCACGTTATTCACATTTCTGATGTGTGTGTTATTCCCATTTCTCATTTCAAATGAGCACTGTATTTTTTGTGCATCATGCAGAGCCCAAATCTAGTCCATGATGTTGTAAGTGCATGAGAATAAAATGAAATTAATAAAGTGCTTTATTAAAAAAAAAATTAAAATAACAGTTAAGGTTTTTGAGTTAGTTTCCTTCTGCTGCAGGTAAATCCTGTGGATTCTCATGAAAATTTACCTGGAAAAATGCTGCAGTATCATACTAATTTTCTATTAAAAACTATTCTTTTTGAGAATATCGCTGAACTGTGTATGTGCAGTTTTTCTCATGGTTTTCTGTGATGTAGGTAGAAGGCAAGCAGTGAGAAAACATACATAGCATTTACTGACTGTGCTAAAAGTGATCTGAGTGCTAAAGGGTAAAACTGTGCTATCCTAGCAAGAACAAACTGAGCCTCAGAAAGTATTTTTCTTTCTGAATAAAAACCCTGAACTTTTGAAGTTACTTTGTACCACCTAATTAATGAAAGCTTTTCTTCCTAAGCCTTCTAGAACCAAATAATCTGCCATTAAGATCTATGCTAAACATACATGTTATTTTTAAAAAAAAAAATTCAAAGAAAACGGCTTTATTTGCACCATTTCAACAACCACAGAATGCAGCCGATCTGGTCAATTCTTACCTGGTTACATGAAAAACAAAATACAGTCACATATATAAATTACTTTTAGTTAGCATAAATTTTCTGTGTGATGGTAATTTGTGTTCTTCAAACAAAGGTGAAGATGCAGAACTACAGAAACTAGTTATCCCCCATTTTAGGGTAAAGGCTGGCTTTTTTTTCACAATTGAGAGAGGCGCACCAGAAGCATGATCCCAACATCCAGTTCTCTGCATGAATAACCTCATTTAATCTAAAATATGTATTTTAGGGAATTTCAATAATTCAGTCAATCAATTATGTGCTGCGGTTTTTTTTATTAAAAGCCAAAAATCTGTATCTTGCCAGCACATTACAGAAAGAACCCTTCATCTTGGCACATCCCTTATAACGAATGTGGAAGCTTGCTGAGGACCACAAATATATTGTAAAAATGTGTAAACTGAAAGCAGTGATATTTTCCAAAAGAGCACCTGGAAGGTGTAAATCAAAAATATTGTAAACACGTCAGCTGGGAACATACGACAGGCACACAGGGTTGCTGTGCATCGGGCTTTGGAAATCTGAATCGATAAATCAGGGGATGAACCTGAGAGTAATGAACAGTTCTTTTATGAAAAGGAGATATTCTCTGCCCCTGCAGCTTAATGGTGAACCAGCAAAAGATGAATTTGTGACGTTTAGAAAAATACAGGAGGTCATTTCCAATAGTGGGGTGTTTTAAAAATTGCTCCTCAAAGGAACTCTCAAAATCGAGCTTATCTTTGTTTGTGCTTTGTTTAAAGTAGCAGCAGAACTAATAACACTATCAATACTTCAGTTATTTTTTTAGTAATATTTTTTCAGGCATTGATTTCTCACTTTGAGTTTTTATTGTCAATAAGATGCAAACCTTATTGCAAATATAGATATACATCTATGTTATAACTCACATCCACATTACATTTCACGTCTAAAGATACAAATCTTATTGACAAATATTGATGCATATCTATACCATATCTTACGTCTACATTACATTTTACATCTACATTATTTTTCACATCAACATTGTATTTCACATATACATTATATTTTACATCTACATTAAATTATACGTTTACATGACCAAAAGTCTTGCAGTGAAGCAAAAGGAATGGAGGAAGAAATTTGGAGAGCAGATTGCTGCAAAAAAACCACTGCAAAGCATAAAGACAGCAGGACCGAGCTCCTTGTCCTGCTGCACTGAAAAAGCAAAACCTGGCGTTTTCCCTTATGGTTATCTCGGTGGACTGAAAGAAGCCCTATTAAAATGCTATCTTCTGGAAAGCGTCATAGAGGCATGAGGTTGGTAAACATTATAAAAACAACCCCTAATAAAATTTTTATTGCTTTACATTTCTGTACATTTTATGGCCAGCGCGGGGAAAAGGAGCCACAGAGATTTCTCTGCCTTGAGAGCAGGCAGGAACTTTTTTCCTTGCTTTCTGCTCATCAAAATAAATAAAAACGCTGAAGCCTGTTCATTTCTCAGGCATTTGGGGGAATTATTTCATGCTCAGAATAAGCCAAGGGGAAAGCTAAAGGCTAAAAGAACCTCGCAGCGCTAATCTGTATGTTATAAACAAGTATTGTCCTTTTTGGACAGAGCGATATTTTTGTGCGTCACAAGAATATACACTTTATTTCATATCCATGTGTGCTTTCTGGCTTAAAATATGCACGGAAAAACCTGCACATATGCATACCAAGTACACCTACTTGTTACAGCTATTAAGCCTGTTGGCTGACGAGGGTTTTAAAATGGTTCCCCAAAACCCAGAGTAGACGTTTGCTTCCTGAGGAGGTATTTATAGCTTCTGAATGAATCAAGTCACAAACAAAAAAGAAGGTAATTGTGCTTGCAAGTAAGTATTTAAATATTTACATTTTAAATATATTTGCTGCCAGCTTCTGTTAGCAAGAAGAAAAGTAATTTGGGAAATTACAACCCTTCCTATTTCCCACATTTTTTAGGATAATAAATGCATATCTGAATTTAGCATGCCCTGAAGCTTGGCTGGCCAAAGTTGAAGGCAAAAAGTGGGCCCAGGCTAATTATTCACTGGAGCAAGCGTGAAGCCAGGGAGGGAGGGCTGGGGATTTTGGGGGGTGGTGGGGATGAAGACATGTCTCCTTTGGGCTGGAAAGCCCAAAATTGCTCTTCCCCTGCATGCGAAACCAGCCACTGGTCAGCGGCTGCGCTGATTTCTCGCATTGTCACCTCAAACAACAAAGCCTCAGGATATGGCTGGTCTGCTCATCTTTGTGCTTGTCCAACACATGTGTTGGTGGGCACATGGCCTTAATCATGTTTCTCCGAAACCCTCCAGCACAGGGGAAATGATGTTTGGGGTCACATAAGTGATGCTGTGCCCTGGACCCCAGCCTACGCCCCATCTGAAGCCGAGCTGGAAAGTCCAGGGTGCAGGAAGCGTTGAAGCATTAGAGGAATGAGTAAGAAGAGGATGTCATGAAGCAATACAGTGATTGGGATCCTGCAGAGACTGGTCTTTGGTGGAGATATCAAGAAGCAAGGTATAGCACCCTTCCTTCTGCTGGTGCTATGGGTGGCCAGCCTCCTTGCAGTGAGTGACTTTAGTCTTGCATAATTGCTAGTTTCTTTTATTTTTATTATTATTATTATTACTGTTATTAATTTTTTTTCCCTTGGCTTCCTTGGCATCTATATAGACAGGGGTTTTCCCATGGAAATTTCTGCCACCTGATCAGAAAAAAGAAGGAGGTCAAATGAGGTTGGAAACCAAACAGGTATTTTAGGTCCTTTCTGCTACTGACGGCTTTCTAGTGAGGACCAGTTCAACTTTTTCTGATGTCAAGAAGCCACCAAAATCTCTTCCAAAACCATACGCTGAGGTGTCCAAGTCACACACCACCACATACTCAGGCAGATGTTACTGACACAGTAACACCAACTGCCTGCTCTTCCCAGGGTGGCAACTGAATTTTGAAGTTATTTTAGTAAATCCTCACAGTTCATGGGATTTAAATACAGGTCTGCAGGAACTAAACCTTGCTTAGATCATTGTTCATAGCCTTGAAATACTTGCAGACATTCCTACATCTCTAAGAGGTGTGACAGATGCCCGCAGGACCCCTCTGTGTGATGCAGTAGCACTGGTGAGAACTTCTGATGGAAGCTGCAAGGGGAGTTGAAGGTATTATCAATCCTATTAATCAAACCCAGTAAAAGCAGATGCTGGTTTCTGTTAATCAGAGAAGGTGTTTCTTTTATAATCACCCATCCCTTTCAGTCTGCTGTGTTTCTGCTGATGGCCAGAGGAGACATTTCCATAGACCAACAGGTCAACATCTCTGTTTTGTCCTTTCTTCTTGGTTCATCTGATCTCCAGGCTCTGCCCCTTCTGAAAGCTGGTACCACACTGCAGGCATTGGCCTGTCTCTTGCCCTTGGGATGTTCACTATATTGCTGCAACCAAAATTCATGCTAACCAAATAATCCTGATGACACACTTTGTGGTCAGAAATGCTTTCTCCCCTTCCTTATAAGATGAAGGGAAAAAACCCAAAAGCCCTCTACAATGACGTCAAACATTGTTGGTTTAATTGGGTTTTGGTAAATACGTTTTTCAGCAAAGGCTCACCAGGGCAATTTGTCCCTTCTTAAGCCTGTGCAAATAGCAGAAGGATGCAAACACCAGACTACAAACCATGCAAGTATGTGGTTCCTCATGACATCAAGTTTCATTCTATAATCCAGTGTTTTTAGTGTTTGAAGGTTTTGCATTGTTTAATAGGTGCTGGTGTGTTTTTTATCCCCAGGCTGATTGTGCCGCCAAGATTAGATGGAGAAGGAAAGAGCAAAGATCTCAGCCACCAACTTAGCTTCCTTGTGCAGTTACCAAATGCTCCTGCCTCTATTTATAGACATTTTGGGGTAAAACGTAGCCCTATTAAAATCAGTGGCAACTTTCCCACTGACTTCAGTCTGGCTGGGATTTCACTCTCCTTTCTTTACTCTTTGTCATTGCCTGCAGTGTGAAAAGCTTTGGTTAGGAGCTTACCAAAGCAAGAAAATCAGCCCAACTCTGGAAATACTATTGTTTACTTTAAAGCACATTTTGTTTCCATTTTGCTATAAATATAGATGAAGTGAAAATCTGCTGTTGTGTAGGGCCTGTCACTTCAACAGCAGTTCAGAAGAATTTCTCATATGGTGTCTCCAGCCCATGGAAAAAATCATTCTGGGGATGCTGGGCTCAACCCCGCAAAGCATCACATCCTTTTGAAGCCCCTCTGCAAGTCAGTTGGATCTTAAAGTTGCTCTGCCTTGGACAATAAAATAAAAAGATTGAATAAAATCTCATTTCTTGCTCAGAGCAGGCTGAAACTGTGCATTCTGCAGGGAAGAACTTCAGAAAGGTGGCACATATTTGTGTTTTCAGCAACATCCATTTAATCAGAGCACAGCTTCACGTGCAGTGTGTTTAGGTGTTCACTCTCATGTAAGAGCTTCGACTGGAAGCATTTTTCTTAACTAGTATTTAAATGAGCTGAGAAGACAGAAGATAAGAAGGAAAAGCAGACCTCTAGGAAAGCAAAAATGGATGTAAGCCTCTCAGCTTGCTGGAAGGCTTTTGCAATACCTTAAGCTTTTGTTTATTCAAATTAAAATGTACCTGATCCTTGGATAGGCAGAACAAGCCAAGTCCTGCCCTTGACAGTGGGACTGGCACTGTGCAGCAGGGCCCTGGTTTGGATTCTGTACTGATGAAGGGTTGGAAGAGATGTTGGAGAGTGCTGGGAGAGGTAATGTGTGGCTTTAGCCCATTTTCACACTCCCAGCCCTGCTTTGTTGCTATCTCTGCCCCTAAGACCCATTAGAACACTGGGGAAAGATGTGGCTATTTCACTGCACATCTCCTGGGTGTTATTCCCAGCACACTATTTTGGAAATGAGATTGTCTTGCACAGCCAGATCCTGCCTTAGTGCCCAAGTCCTGGCATTAAGGAGCATGCATGCGTTCAAGGTGCTGTGGAAATCTGCCCTAGGCTGGAGTATTTTATTCTGATTTTAAAGGAATGACTCAATTTAATGTTGTAAATTCAAACTGTGCAGAGAACAATTCACAATCTTCAGTTTGGGGTTTTCTGTGAAAAGTCACCCTCGTTTAAAAACAGCATCAATGTGAGGAAACCTCATCCTGTTGGATAAGTTTTCTCCTCACTGTAAATGCAGAAACACCATGCTGAAAGGCACATACTCTAGGCTCTGTAGACATTTATATGAAAAGTTATTGTTTACAGATCTGTCAGAGATTTAGCTTTGATGATGTAACGTTGGCAAATGTCATATGTAACTTCCCTGACACTGTTTTTCTAACAAATGGCTCTTTTTCTCTGCCTGGACTAGAAAAAAAAAAGAGTTTGAAAGGACTCTGAACCTTAAAGCCATTCAAGCTTTGTTCAACATCTACCAGATTCAATTTGATAAAATATCTGACCTCGCACTACTAAACTTGCCTCCTGGAGAGTGCTGTTGTTGCCCCAGCGCTGTCACTTACAGGAAAAAGTGCCCTTCTATTAAATTGATTAAAACTGATTAAAACTACAGTTAGAAATTAAATCTCTGCTGTATTTCTATTCTATGTTCTATTTCTCTACTGTATTTCTCACCATGAGCAGGGGTGGCAAGGTAACACATTGGGATTTTTATGAAGATCTCAGGTATCACCAACGGTGGTTCAGCAAGAAGGAAAAATCTGCTGAAGAAGGGAAAGACCCTTCAAGTGGCAGAGGGAGGAATTCAACCCTGGCTGGACGTCTGGGAGAGGTAAATTCCCACCATGCAACAAGAGCTGGAAAAATGGGGTGAATATAGGGGAAAATAGAGCAGAGAAGGACCCAGGAGAGCAGG
>NW_009914693.1:53577-68333 GCF_000696875.1 Nestor notabilis
ATGAAAACAACCCAAAACTGACCAGGAGGATTTCTCTTAGTGTTTAGCACGTCCTATTTTAGAAATAGAGGTCCTATAATAATTTCTTATTTTAGAAATGGAGGAGGACACTGAGCATCTCAAGGAAGCGCCTCCAGCCTGCAAAATACCTCCCACAGTTACCCATCTGGTATCAATATCCCCTCCATGTTTTAGGAGCTGCTGCAACCCAGCTGCTTCCAGCGGTGCAGAGGAAGGCAGGGGAATGGTACAGGTAAGTTTCAGCACCTGCTTTGCCATCCCTTTGCTGGCACCACATGCCACGGATGCCCCATTGCCCCAGGTCAGTGCTAGAAAACATGCCAAGGGGTTGCCAAAGCCCAGAGAGGGGAAGCTGGGGAAAATGAGGGTGAGTAATTCAATAAAGATGTGTGTCATTAACGAAGGGCACACGGGATGAGCATCTTTAACAACTTTATGAGGTTGCCTGCTGGAGCTTGGCGAAGTGGGACCAGGCTTGTGGTGGAACGAAAATCATCCCAGCAGTGGCACTGCCCACAGAATGTAAACCAAGACCAGAAGTTCCTTGTGTTTGACCATCTGAGGCCTGTAAGTGAACTCTCAGCTTCCAAATATGCACTAATTTAGCCTGCATTAAAACTGCCTTGCACTAAGCAATTGAGGAAGAGCCTGCAAACACTTTGGAGGCTGCTTTTCAGCATGCCAAGCCTGCAGGGGATGGCATCTCTCCACCAGCATCCAAAGCAGCCCATACGATGGGGTGGTTTTGGAGAGGAACATGTAAATCAAAGCGTGCCACATGGAGGTGCTGGGGCCTTCAGTTTTAATCTGCATGGTCAGAGAGGCTCAGGCTTGGTTCATCAAGGACAGGGCTTGGATTTCTTCATAAAGAGCAAATCAAGAGCTTGTTTACCTTTTATTTAATTAGTTATGAAGGGGAAAATAATCTTCCTAAAGGTTTCTAGGGGATTTTCTGGACCTGGCCACCCCCACTGGACTCAGCACAAAGCTGAAGTGCTGCAGATGGGAGCAGGAGGGTGTTGCCTGCATCCAACATCTCCCTTCTTACCTGCAGGAGAGAGAATCTCATCCCCCTTGTTTCTCTCTTTAATAATAAGGGCTCCCTGGACACTGTTCAGAGCTGAATAAACTTGGCTCTGAAAAAAAAAAAGCCAACAAACCCCAACCAGTTTGGTCTTCAATTTTATTTACCGCACAAGATTCCTATCCTTAAAAAGCATTCTACACTCGTTTCTTAATTGTTATTATTTGCTTTAGCTCATCAGTCCCAACAAATGGGAAATCCATTATTCATAGCAAAGTCACAGTGAGATGCAAACATGTCACTACGGCTACTCTGGCTGTGTGTTGTGGGGTGGAAAAGAGCTTCTCTCCCTCCTAAGCATCACTGCCTTTGGTCTGAGACATGTTCATAGTTAGTCCCTTGCCCTACAATGATTCTGGTGGCAAAACAGAGCTCTTGAAATCATTTTAGCTGATGTAGATCTAGCTAATCTTACTAGGACAACTGAAGGGAGAATGAAAATGGTAGGCAGTGCCATCACTGGTTTTAGGACTGGCCTCTGGAAATGCATGATATCTTAGTTTCACGTCTAAAAAATGATAAAAATCCTCAGTTTTCAGCTTTGGAGTGTTCAACACCCAGGAGAGGAAAATCTCCGTGCTGCTGGGAAGTGATGCAAACGTCTTTCATCCCATTGTTGCAATAAGCTCATTACTCAAGCATGGCGGGGGCTGCTCCAGGGGCATCACACGTGATGCACTTCAAATATCTAAAACTTGAGTATTTTCCTTCCCTTCTTTCCTGTCTCGTAAGCTGTCCATATATTGTCTATACTAATAATAAAATACATAAATAAATCCTGGATAAATGTGTAATTCACTAGTGTTTGAAATGAAGGTTGGCTCCACTGGCGGAGTCCAGCAGCAGGTGAATGGAGATCTGAGAAAGCGGGTGAACCCAGTGTAAGGGAAAATCTTAGGAACCACCCATTCCCAGCTGAATTGCACTTGATCTCTGCAACCAGCCACTTGTGTAGCCAGAGGGTTTGGGAGGACATGTTTGGTGATTTGCCATGTTTGCCGGTGACTGGTTTTCTTTTGGCTCACCCATCAGTGGAATAAGATGACATCCATCATAGGGTGGAACTAGATGATCTTAAGGTCCTTTCCAACCCTAACTATTCTATGATTCCATGATCACAGAATTTAGCTTGGACATTGCTACCCATGCTGCAGGACATCCCAAAGCGGTGCTGGTGGGGAAAGGGAAAATGGTGAGAAAAAGTGGCAAGTCTCTGAAACGTGAGGGGAATCTCCCCTAGAATATCACCCCTGGACTGGCTGCCTCCTGAGTAGTATTTTCTTTCAACTTTCTGTATTTCCAAAGGACATTTTCTCCATGGCAAGTGTTTATCGTCGTTTTCCTGGTGCTCTAGGGAAGATGCTGGCATTAAAAGGAGAAGAGCAAGTTGCTTCCCTCTGCAAGTCAGGGGTGAGATAATGCTTTTCCCAAAAGTGCGTGTTCACTGCTGCTGGGCCATGGCCAAAAGCAGCCTCCCTGCTCTTTGTGGAGGTGACAACAATGCACATGTGTGTCATTTCCTGGACTCTCGACATTGCAGGACTGATATTCACAGTTGAAAAAAAAAAACCCAAACTGATTTGGAAAGTCAACACCCACCCCCCTCAAAGGCTCCACCTTCCAGATTGCTTCATTCCTGTGTCAAGTGTCTCCACGCATCTTGGTTTCCACTGCCAAGGCTGTGTCCTCCCCCACAAATGACTCAGCCCCTTGTTGTCCCATTAATCCCTGTGGGAGGGGATGGCACCCACTGCAGTGGCAGGTCAGGGATGTCTCACAACCCCTGGTGCACATCTCCAGCATCTCACTGGGGATCTCCAGGAGATTGTTTCTAGAATAACAACGTTTTAACCTAAAATATTCCCTAGATTACCAAAATACATCCAGGCAGGGCCAGATGTCCCTGACACACCATGCAAATCGGCGCATCAGTTAGAACTGTCTTGCACCCAAGGTTACCTCAAGGCTCTTTGCTCCTGTTCTTCAAATGTGCACTCAGTCAGAAACAAATCCTCCGCACTGTGGAGCAGTATTTGGACTGTTGAAGAGAAGGGGAGGCTGCATCTAATTGTCCATTTTGCCAGTACAACTTTTTGGGGAAAAGAGTATTGTGTGTGGCTATTTTGGGGGCATTGCACTCCTACTCCACGCAGTAGGAGCCTGAAGAATGAAGGTTTGAATCCCTCCCAGTCGCTCTATCTTGTATCACTGCATTTTGGCAAAGCACAGATCAAATGAGAGGCAGAGTCAGATAAACAAGCTTAAGGTAAACATTATCTGCATGTATATCCTGATTTATAATGTACGTGCATCAGTTAAAAATTTACTTGAATTTACCACAGTGTTTTAAGTAATGTTATTAAGAATGTAACTTCTTAGGAAAACTCAGTCTGTTTTTAGCCCAGACATGCAATTAGGGGAATTAGTAACACGATACGTCATCTTCAAGAACACACAGATACAGTGGTCAGAAACCTCATGCAACCCTCTGGAAGGAAATTCTGCTTGCAGCATATGTGAACACTCTCTTACAAGCCTCCTAATTCTCACCGAGAAATAATTCAGCCTCTGAGCCAGCACACTGCCTGTTCTGAGCGCTATGAGGAGGAGGCCATGGGTTTAGCGTCCTTCTTTTGTGGGGACAAAAGAGGCAATGAAAAGGTCTTCAAAATGTTCATGTGCAGTGGGCATGAGGAATCTGGGGTGCCATGGCTGGAAAGAAGTAGACCTTGTAATTCACAGCTCTCTCCTTGAAGGCATGTAGGTGAGATCAGGGTTTGGTTCCTGCTCCTTGCATGGATTTGTGGGTGTTCTAGTATGAGACAAGACCCACAGAGAAGTCCATTGTGAGCTTTTGGATGGGGTTTGGAGGCACATGATGCAGTGCTGGCTCTAGAGAGCATCACCTTGACTTTGAAATACTCAGTGTTCTTGCACCAGAAGCATAAATCAGATAACACCCGAGCCCCCAGAGTCTGCAGCGAACTTTGGCACATGCTCCTTTTTATAGGTCTAAATGAAAGCGTAAAACTTCGGGGGCAGGTCAGGGTAAAGACACCATTAACTCTCCTGTAGCTCCTATCACTGTGATGCATGGTCTTGTATCATCTCCCAAAGCTGTGGCTCTGCAGCTCCTCCACTCCACCACCGTCAGGACGCTGTCTACTCCTTGGACCACAGAAAACTCCAGAAAAAAAGCAAAATCTCTCCATCCCAGCTTCTTTACAAGAGTTCCCCAAACTCCAGCTGAATTTCACGAATTCAAGAGGCTTTTGGCTAGTTTTTGTAGGCTAGAGCCCAGATTTTTGGTTGCTGAACCAAGCCTTGAGAACAAGCCTTTGAGGTTTCTGTAACACTAGCAACAACCTTTGCTTTTGGTTTTGTTTTGCTTTAGGCCTGCTATGTGGACGTATGTGGGGAGAGCTGAGAGGATTGGGACCTTCTCAGTAATAGCTGCGAATGATAGCAGATCCTGCAAACATGCTGGAAAATATGAGAAGGCCAACAAAGCATGATTGGAAAAAGACTGATCCGAGAAGATTATTTCTCTTTTTTTTCCCTCTTCCCTTAAGAAATAATGCATTATCTGGAAACCCCACTTTATAGTTTGGAATTTGTTTTTGTGTTAGTTTCTTTCAGTGACCTATTCTGAATAACGAGCAACCGCAGAAATTGTACACCAAAGCAACAGCAGTGGGTGGCAAATTTCTCTGTTACCACAAATATCCTTCTATACTTGACAGTCCAGATTGAAAGCATTTTTTTGTTGATGTTTGAGTATCTCATCTTCAATCAGTCTCAAAAAGGGGCAGAAAATATCAGCTTGTTGGTTTCTTGACCCAAAAGATTGCCTTCCGCGTCCTCCCCAGACGCCTTTATGACCCATTGCAGCGTGCAATGCCCAGGGCTGTTCTGGTCCATAGGAATGGCTATGATCCTTCTGGCAAGCCAAAGGCCAGATTTGTGAACACTGTTGGTTACCCCGTGTGGGATTTCTGCAGAACTGAAGTTTCCAAAGCAAACGTGGGTCTCTCACATGAAGCACATGCCTAAGGTTTAGTGACATGGTTTAGTGGTGGACTTGGCAGTCTTGGGATAAACACTGGACTTGATGATCTTAAAGGTCTTTTCCAAACCAGCTGATTCTATGATTTTATGATAAGTGCAAAGTCACTGCATTTGTTTTGAGCTTCAAGTCCTTGGCTGAAAATATCTGAGTCAGAGAGATGTTTCTACCCAAGGAGGAGGATACATATCCCCCCAAAATGTGTATTTGTACCTCCAGTCATGCACAGTCCCATTTATTTTGTACGTACATATATTTCGGCAGCTGGGGTGTTCCACACACTGTGGCAGGGAAGCCCCTTGCCAACCATTCGTGCAATACATAGCATGCTTGAGTTCTGATTTGTGCTGGGATTTTTGCAATGCATAAGCACACCACCCTTCCCCAAGTGACACAGCCCTGGCTGAAGACCTGTTGGAACTGATGTCAGCCCACAACATCTCATTTCTAATATCAGGCTCCCCTGTAACAAAAAGCATCACCCACTTCCATTTGCAGATGTGCTTCTGCACAACGTCAAGGCCCATCCTTGAACAAGTTGTTGCTGCAGAATAATAAAGCCACTGAAAACAATGGTTTATGACATAAGCGGCAAGCCAGCCGAGCTTCCACGTCCTGTTTTGTGCAACCCAAGTGCGCTTTAACCAAGCTGAAAACTTTGGATATTAGTACAAAGTGAACCTGATCTGAGACTAAAGCAAAGCTGCTCGGCAAGGGCCAAACATATATGACTGAAGGGGAAATAACTTCACAGAGCATTAGGCTGTTGCTTAACTTGGGATTTTACTGGAGGTGGATCCTTTTTTCTTTCATTTGCACACTGATTTGGAAAGGCTGATTTTTCCTGGCTTCTCTTTGTGGGTCTCATATTGAGTTCAAAATTGAATCCGGGCGGTTAAAAGTGTAACAGGATACGTGCTGTCCTCAGCTCTTCCCTTGCAGGCTCTCCTGCATTCACTAGAGTTTATGGTGAGAACAGCTTCCAGCTTAACAGCAACTCTCTGCAGTCGTTTATGCATGTTGGTTCAGCTTTGCAGCTGCTGTTGTTGCTCATCCTTAGCAAAACTCTGGATTACCCAGCTCTCAGGTGGTCCCCTGGTAGTTATTACTTTTTTGGATGACAGGCAGTCAAGTCCAGCACAATCATTTATGTTTTTAGGAGATGAGATTCCTTTGTGGCCCCACAATGAAGTGAGAAGCATGATTTCTCCCCCAAGCCCTAAAGCTTTACCAGTATAACTCCCTGGTTGCTTTAATAATCATACTTGATATGCTCAAATAACCACAAATACAATTCATAGCCCTCAGTATAAAGGAAAAGGATGAAATTTTTAGGGCTAGGGGAAGATTTTTACACCAACCGATGGAATTACTTGATTTTGCTGTCTAAAGTAGGTAGAAGCTCTCTGTGGTTTGGTGTAAGTGCTGTGAATTGTCTTTAGGAAAGCTTTCTGTGAGTACAGAAAAACCCATTAAAACAGGAGTTTTCCAGCAAGTCCTGTCCTCTTCTGTTTGTTTCTCCTCCCACTTTGGATGAGCGCAGGGTTGAGATGCAAGCCCAGTGACTCTTGTTTTATGACGTCTTAATGTCCAAAAAGGCAACTTGGAAATTGCAAGCCTCTACTAGCAAACAGGTCGCTGCCCTTAGCTCTCTTCCTGCTCTGCGTGCAAAAAGACATGGAAGCTTTGTGGGAGGCTCCATAATCAGCAATCCAATTTGGAGGGCTGGAAGCTCCCATAAGGCAGAAAACCACCCAAAGTGCCCAGGGCATCCTTGCCTTGTCCCCATGCCAGCACCAATCTGGGATGCTCTGCACCCCACACATCCAAGGCACAACAGGGACAGTGTGGTCTCCGCTCAGGGTTGTTTGTCACCGATGGATGACGGTACCCCATTTTGACAGAGGTGTGGAAGAGCTCTGTTAATCTGCTTGCCAGCTCAGCTGTTTTTGTTGTTGTTTTCCATGAGAACGTAATATGTTTATCTAGCTTTGATTTTTTATTTTTTTATTTTTTGCTTTGTAGCTGAATTAACTGATTATTACTTTCATCTGGTTCCCTCTGAAAGGTGGGATGAAGCCCAAATAATAAAATTGGATGTGAGTGTGTGTATGTATTCATAATTAATAGGTTTCATATTGAAAGATGTGGGGTCCCAAAGGAATGTGTAAAGAGAAAATGCTCTAAAACTTGATCTTTATTTTAGTTCAACCTCAACAATTTCCTGCAAACTAGAAGCGGTGATACAATACAGGGCAGATCAAACCAAACTCTAATTCTCTTCTGCATCTCATGCCAAATGTCATCCCCTTAAGATGTGCTTTTCTCCATCTGGTGATTTTGGCTTCTCTGTGTTCCCTGTTAGTCTTTGGACGTTTTGCTAAAATGTTTATCATATGACTCAGAATAACAAACAAAACATGCAGGACCCTCATTCAGTCAAGCACAATACTGGCAATAAATGGAGCTGGCTCAACCAGAGGATTTTATAGAGACCCCACTAAAACCCAAAGGAGAGAAATAAATCAGCAACTGATGCTTTACTTGATTTTTTTATTATTTTTTTTTTTAGAGAAATCAGAACTGTTTTCAGTAAAGTTAGAACTTTTCCATGTTTTCACCAAAACAAACAGAAAGCAGGTGCTTGCTGAAAGAATTTTGGCCAGGAAAGCACAGAGAAGTGCATATGAGTTTGCCTGTGAGCTTTTACAGTTAATGGGCTCAATTTTGCTTTCAGTTATGTCAGTGCAAGGTTTGCCATTCTCTTCAAAGAAAGCAGGCATGGACACCTACAGAGTCATGGTATTCCTATGGAAGTGAGTGCAAGACATGAAAGGTAGTTTTCTGGTAGTCTGTGTATTTTAAGGATTGTCACATCCCATCCAAATCCTCTGTGGTGCAAAAAGATGCTCCACTTGCTGAAATTTTGCTCCAAAACCAAAAGCTTTAGTTGCATTAAACATATATATTTCTGGAGAACAGAAATCAAACACAGCCCTACTTCCAATAGTCCTCAGCCACATTTTTGGTGGTAGTTTGCCTTTTGCTTTTCTGATTCAATGCTTGGTTTTACCGCAGTGGTGAAACTTGGTTACGTTCAAAGCTGTGTGAGTTTTTCCATGGTTTTGCAGTTTCCTCCTGGGAATGTTTTCTTAAGAGTCCATTTCCTACCATTTTCTATACAATCCCAGGGCATCACTGTCATTGCCATCACCACCTAAGGGTGCTGGCCTGAAAGTAGAAGCGGTATTTGTTTATTCACTTGGACGAAGGAGCACAGACCTGTGAGAAGAGCCATTAGGGCAGAATACAGCTCCCTGGTGATGGATGGCACGGCCAAGGACAGGCACACTGCAGAGCCTCTGCCTTGTGCCAGCCCCACTGTGTCCCTGTCCAGAGCACCTATGGGCTGCTGAGGGATGTCTGAGCCAACACATCTTAATGCACAGAAATGTGGAGTGTTTAAAGCCTCCTGTATCCATGACCATAAAAGTACAGCAATTCCACAAGTGCAGATGCCTTATACATGTGCACTGCTGCAGGGAGGTTGCCAGTTTGGCACTTGGCAGCCAATGCCTGACACGGGCAATAAAAGCCATTTGTCACTGAGAAGCATATTTTATCTCTGTTTATAGAAATCCTAATGCCTTCCCCCAAGTGAATGAGTCTTTCTGCCACAGACCTGTCGTGCTCAGAGGGAAAGCCAAGAGCGAGGGCAGAGATCGAGTAGAACTGGCACTGCTGCCATCAAAAGAGGTGACATTCGGAGTCAGTGAGCCCTGCAGAAATCCCCCTCCAAAACACAGCCTCCCAAGGCAGCCAGTGGCTTCCTGCAAGCAAAAGGACCACTGCCCTTTCCTGTCTCAGTCCCGTCCTCCTGATGTGACCATTGCTTTGGAGGGGGTCACATCTTTAATCTCCCTCCCATGAGGGATCCCTTCCTCTCTGCGGAAGAAGCAGGAGAAGACCTGGCTTCTGGCCCTCATAGTCTTTTGGAACAAAATAGTGAAAAGAGTGTTGCTGAGGAGCTCTAAAAGCTGAAAACAACACTCTTTTCCTCTTCCCTGGTATGGGATTTATTAAAGAAAGCCCTGGGACGTGAGGAAGGAAGAGCAGATGGGTTTTGGTACTTTTGAAGGCTTTATTTACCTGAAGGCTTGGAAAATAGTTCTGCACCATGCATGATCTCAGCTGTGTAATGAGTTGCAGAAGAGCTGGCTTGCTCAGGTGAACATGGGTTTTTGCATCCATCACATGCAGTGCAGACCTCTATGCTCGAGCATAAGTCCTTCCCAGATAATGTCACCGTGAGCTGCAACTGGAAAATGCCCTATGTGTCATCCATATTTTACTTCTTATACATTGCTCAGGAACCAGGACTGCCTGGATGAAGGTACCTACAGCCTTCAAGCAGTGACCTAATAAAACGCTGACAAGCCATAAATTGAGATCAATATTACCATTGCTGACATCCAGACAGGTTCTGGAGTGCCCTTGTTCCCCCTTCTCACCTTTATAACTTGTATTGTTTAATATAATTGGATTATTGATAATGGAAGAGTTTAAATATGTCTCCGTAAAGGCTAGTACATCAGATGTAAGAATTTATGCAGACGGCTAAACTAAACCATCCTGTTTGCCCATAAACTTCTTTTTAAACACAATGAAACCCAACCAGGTTTTAAAGCAATGACTTTTTAAGCCCTTGGGTACATGCACATAGTCAGTGGTTTGGGGGAGGACGTGTGAGATCCCAAATTGTCTGGATGAGGAGCAGAAACACCAAAACATGGTTCAGATGTGACAGGCTGATCCACTGCTGCCCTGGGGAGTGAGATGAGGGCTGCACATAGTACTGAAAGCTTGCTTGAATGTATGTTATAACACTGAATACTTCTTTCCTTCCCTGCACATTTATAGACATACAATTATACATTGGGCTTGATTGCTCTTGCTTCAGGCAGATTTATTGCACCTCACTCCTAGTGGATGTGAGCTCTTTTCCTGCTAGGAAGTCAAAGAAAAGGAAAACAAGTCTGCAACCAAGTTCCATAGGAAAAGCAGACTGCAGTGAGGTTTGCTTATGCACCACTGTGCAATGGCTGCTGCCTCTTTAGACCTCTGCCTGCTTGTGTCCGACGGGACTGGAGGGCTCCAGAACAAGGGCTGCCTGTCCATGACGTTACAGGCTGGACTGGGATGCTGCCAGGAGCTCTTGCAGAGAGAAAAAGCAAGGAATGGTGGTATGCAATTAGGGTCAGGGCTGCTGCTTGGAGGCTGGCGGGCTCATCCTGCCTGGTCTGCATGTCGCAGAGGCTTCCAACTCGTCCCAGTTTCTTGTTCATCAAATTACACCCCTTCTCATCGGTGCAAGGTTAGTTCCTGCTGGAAATCAGGCTGTGCTGTCCCATCTGATAAGTGAATGATGTGAGCTGTTTTGTTGGAAAGGGTTTTAAAAAGAGAAAATGTGGTTGCAGACTAAAGAAATCAGACAAATTTTCCACAAATGGGAAACCGGGAAGAGGGAATGGCAAAACTACCAAAGAAGTTGTGACTGAATCTATAGGGTTTGGCCAAGGGATTCATAATCAGAGGGATGCTTATAGGTTTCCAAGCTGATTGAATGAATTTCCTTTTCCCTGTCTAGGACTGCTTTGAGGTTGATTGGGCTCTCAGTGTGCAGCCAAACTGTGCTTTAGAATGACGATAATAATGGAGCACGGAAGCAAAGAAAGAGCCATACCAAGAGTTGAACAGAGCAGCATTTTTAGGGCTCAGGAATATCTCTCATTAGGACAACTGTTACGGCCATAGGGGAGAAGCAGGTAAACTTTCAGGCTTGCGAGGTATTTGTATGGGACTTTTAAGCACTGTTGGGATTGATGCTTTTCTCCCTGCGTCTCGCTCTGATGTCAAAACACCCAAACACAGTAGCTGATCACCCCCAGGGTGAGCTCTACCAGGCTGATTTCATCCAGCATGAATTTCTTCCTGCGTGTTTCAGTTCTTCCAGTAAAAGGTAGTTACGCTTCATATTTATAATCAGTCCTCTCTTTTATTCCTGGATGTTGTTAAGATGCATTTTTATATCATTTTGGATTCTCTTCTTTGGAAAGTCCCCGTAGAAGAATTGGCCAAAATGAATAACAACCGGAAACAATAAAATGGAGAAAGATAAAATCAGGAAGAGTAAGTTTTGTTTATAGATGTGAACAGCTTTTCCAGTAAACCACCATATAAAAAGGTTTTCGAACTTGGAAAGTCTGAAAATGAGGTGGTTGGGAAAGCAACTGGGCTCAGAGAAGCTTTGGATTGTGGGAAGAAAACAAACCAAAACAAAGAAATAAAGAACATGACTTTTCTCTTGAGAATATTCGCTGAATGAGGGATAGGAGTGAGTCAAGACGTGCGCATCGCAGACGTGGCATCACCCGCCTCTGAAGCCAGAGCAGAAAAGGGCGATGCTCCGTGGAAGCAAAAATAGGCTTTCAGAAAGCTGTTCTTTGCCTCATTTTGAGCTCATAATGCATTTATATAAGATAAGCAAACACTGTATAGAGGGAAGAGAAAGCAACATAAGTGATTGCTCTGAAGGCAGAATGTATTTGAATCTATGTTTAAACGAAAAGGATAAAGAAAGGTATGAGTTAGGGCAAACTAATCACCATGAACGCCTCTGCTCACACATGAAGAGAATTAGTATTAATTACCCAATTATTCAAGTAATTCCTATTTAATTTGCGAAGTTGTGAAAGCAGAAATACAAATTATAGCATTTTCACTTGCCTGGCATTTACATGAGCTCCCTTGTTACCTTGCGCATAGTGTCTCACCTCGAGGTCTTCTCAGGGAATAGAAGGAAAAGAGGAAGCAGCTTTTCAGCAAGTTTGATCTTTGACATAAAGAGGGAAAGCACAGTTGTTTTTTCTTCGTTATTAGTTATGGGTGTACCTGCAGATCCCTGTGTGGTGGCTTTGCCTCTCCTTAGCATTCGGATCCAGGGGTCTGCTCTGAGCTGATGTTTGTTTGTATTTCCTGTGGTGTGAGAAAAGGGAAGATGCTCCAGGAAAAGCAACATTTTACTGTGAGGGATGGATCTGGGCATGGGATGAGACCAGGAGAAGATCCGGGAGGGTCTCCCAGTACTGTTCAAGGCAGGGGCTGACTTCCAGCCCTTCCTCAGGCCTCCATGGTCACCAGCTCCCATCCTGCAGGAGGTCATTGGGGAATTCTGCTGCCCTGCCAAGACTTCCCATGAAAAGCTGATGGGAAGGATGTTTTTTTGCTGCTCCCCAGATAGGCTTTTAGATGTAGTTCATTCTCCCCTCCAGTCTCACTGCACTGTGGTGTGTACTCCTTGCTGACAGAAGGAAGAGAGCTAGAGATGGCTGGGAGCTTTGTGCTGCCAAAAAGGAAGAGAGCAGGAGATGGAGGGGAGTTACGTGGTGCCAAGGAACACAAGCGGAGGGCCAATGATGGTGCTGATAGGTTTGACATGAGTGTAGCTTGGTGGCAATCCAGCGCCAAGAACACAGGACTAAATGTGTGTGTCTCCATGTGTGCAAGTAGCTATTAAATAAACTCATTTTCCTTAGAGGAAGGGTCTCCATGACTGGTGTTGGCTGGGGATATCGTCAGAGTGCTTCACAGGGGGAAACCTTCAGCAAATGGAGAGAGCTTTTTCCTACAAGGAATGCACCAGGATTCTCTCCCTCAAAGTTACTAACAGGAGCTCGTCCTGGCACACTCACACAAAATAGGCTTTATTGCAGTTCTCTGAACTCCAGCACAACTAAATGGGTCATCCCTTAAGCAGTGACTGAGCATTGCAAGCACAAACGTGTTGGACTGGGATTGCTGGATGGGGCTCACAGTTTGTGTCCTACACTTCTCTGCAGGAGTTGGCTCCCTTCTGCTTCCAATCTAAGATGTCTCATTTTCCTAACATCATTTAATCAAACTTAGATCTAATCAGTGCCAGAGCAGTAATAAGTGTGAGCCTCCACAGTCCTAAGCAGCCATGTAACATGCTGGATACAGTAATTTTCCCTGTTGGTCTTTCTGCATCAGATCCTGAAATCCCCCAGTTAAGTTCTGAACCAAGAAATGAGTAATGTTCATTGCAAGTTCATGTTAGTGTGACACTTCCAAGGTCCTGCCTCCCACTCTTATGACGCATTAAGCATGAAGAGAACAAAGCAAATCCCACGTGTGGGGGGAACGCAGAGCCCCTGGATTTGGGAAACATATCATGACATTCACCTACCCCCTCATCTGCTCCCACAGGTGACTTACAGCCTTGAGGCTGCTTTCCTGTTGACCCAAAAAAGGTAGAAGTAATGAAATACTTAATACAATTAATGAAGCCCTCAGTTTCTGGTCTCTTTCTCTTCTTTTTAAGCCCATCAAACCAGGAACAGGCACCAGGAGTATGGTTTCTTTGTGGGCAAGTAATTCCATCTGTAGATGGGGCAAAGCTTTCTTGTCACATCCTGGGAAGCATCTGGTAGTGGCTACTGCCAGGGACAGATATGGGATTACACAGAACATTTATCTGGATGAAGAATTTATATGATCCTGACTTCATCCTGTTAGCAGCATCTTAGGAGCTAAACCTAAATAAACACTTTGACCAACTCTTGGTCAAACTAGAAGGGAACAAAATGAGAGCAGGAGGGAGAATATTATGTTTCTTCAAGGGTTCAAGCACTTGTGACTTAAAAAACACCAAACCAACAATGGTTTTACATCAAAGGGTAGGGAGCGTATTGTTCGGAGGTGTTAACTAGCATAGCAAACCTGTTCATCAGCTCCAGCTGAGTAAGTGATCCACAGCACGGGTAGAGGGGATTTGTGTTGCCTTAAAATGAGTGTAAACCCTCTGTCAGGACAGCAAACCAGGAACTCAGTGGAGTAGGAGGGGGGATGCACACTGCACGAGGGATGCAGCACTCACCACAACAGGGGTTTTGTCTAGGTCTGGTGTGGCTGTAACACAAACAGGTACAAGAAATAATTAGGATCCAGGGTGGCTGCTGCTGAAGTCTTGCATCCCCCCATGGAATTCCTCCCTCGTGGCATGCTCTCTCCCAGTGTAGCACAAGAGCTGGTCCAGCTCCCCATCAACACCTCCTGCTCCCAGGCACGAGCTGCATTTCGGTCTGACCCTCCTCTCTGGCTCTTTCTGAGCCAATGCTCTACTTTTGCTTCGCTTATCTTTGCTAGGAAAAATGCAATTTCAAAAGGAAATCTGATTCTGCATCATCAGATCGGATCCAGCAGCTTTCTGGCATCCTCGGCTGCATCAAGCCTGTGTCAGGAGCATTTCAAAGGGCCTGAGAACTCACAGTGCTCTGCCTCGCTCAGCCCAGTAGCCAGAACTCCTACAGCCCAGCCTGTAAGTGTTCAAGGGCTTGTTGTTGCTTTTTGTTATTATTAGTATTATTACTGTGCTTGTTCTGGCACAAAACCCCTTTTCTATTCTCTTTTCCCCGCTTAGAATTTTGGTCAAAGTTTAATTACATTTAGAGGACCTGGAAAAACCGCATAATTCCAAAGTAAATCAAAGCAGCGGCTATTGCGGGG
>NW_009914693.1:68389-68719 GCF_000696875.1 Nestor notabilis
GGAACTGGGATGCTGCTGGGGAGCCAGGCTGTTGCAGCCCTGCACCAATATACCCCTGGAAACGCGGATTTCCCGTTGCTGGAGGAGGGGGAACGGGGTGGCTGCGTTTAGAGGATGCTATAAGGTGTCCAGGCGGGAGGTGGGGAGCCGCTGCAGCCCAGCAAAACGAAGCCCTTGTTTGTCCCTGGCCGTGCGGTCAGGCGCTGTGGGTGGGAGCAGGGGGGATCTGTTTTCCCAGGCTCCCTGCCATCAGGAATTACTGAGCTGCCATGAAATGGGAGGAAATATTTCATTATAGGCACATGCGCTTCAATTTCAGATGATGGAAAC
>NW_009914693.1:68837-69072 GCF_000696875.1 Nestor notabilis
ATCCTCCTTGCATCAGGCCTCCCCTGCAGCCTGTTGGGGGTGTCATCTCCCAGTCCGTTCCCCCCAGGCACCCCCATGGAGAGGAGCAAATCAGGCACATGCCAAATGTAGACCCCAGCCCTAAAGCTGAAGGGAAAAAGGAGGATGTATAAGATGAAATGTGATCTGTGGAGAGGAGGATGGAGGAGAAATCCCCCTTGCCAGACTATGGGGGCTGCCAAGCACCCTGGTGCAT
>NW_009914693.1:69145-69407 GCF_000696875.1 Nestor notabilis
ATTTTTGTGTGGCATCTCAGGGCTTTCAGTGGCAATGGGGACTCCCCCTGCTCTGGGCAGGATTTCTGCAGAGCAAGATGCAGTGGGAGACATCCAAGGTTCACTAACACAAGGTAGCGGGATAGAGGGGTTTTCCTCAGACTGTGTCAGCTTTTCGTCCCAAATCACTGCTTTTATCCTCATTTCGTCTCCCCTAAATTGTAGCCGAACCAGAGAGGGGAGCAAAGCGGTAAGAGCAGGAACACAGAGGGAGGATCGTGCC
>NW_009914694.1:0-1896 GCF_000696875.1 Nestor notabilis
TAAAAGAACTCTTTTGTATAAATGAAGCTATTTTCTTCTCCTCTGAACAGAAAAAGAAACCAGGGCACAAAGAATTTGCAGTTACAGATTTAAAAATATAATATATATGTAAACATATATATATTTCACATCATTTTGAAAGGGCACAAGGAAAGACTCAGCGACTTTTTTTCCCCCCCAATCTTGTTGGTGGTTTTGAAGAGGAACGTCTCCAAGACATTGCATGCTATTTTACTGTTCTGAAAACAGCAGGAGTTGCTTCAATTTGCAAATGCTTATGTGTTAATACCTTTTTCTATGAAAAAAAGCCCAGCGCTGTGTGCAATAAAGGTTATGTTTATATATGGGTGTTTGTTAAAGCGAGCAGGGATTTAGGGGGTCTAAGGGCTGGGGCAGCACAGGAGGATGGAGCAGGTCAGCCTGGATACATTCAGGTAAATCCACTGCCTGCTTCACCCCTGTGCTGAGCCAACCTGTGCAGAGCACCAGCATAGGAGAGAAAAGAAAGAGATGGGAGCAGGGTCCTACACATGGCACCAGCAAACAGGACACACCAGCAACTGAGTGCCTCCTCATCACCGGTAAGTGCAGCCCTAATTGCCAGCTAACCCCAGCCCAGAAGGAACTACAGTGCAGGACAGCAAATCCCAATGGAGCTCTGCCAGTGCAGCTCCGGTGTCATGCGTGAAGCAGGGCTCTTTTTCCTGATGCTGGAAAGAAGGTGAAGCACAGCACCCTTGTCCTCAGTTGCAGCTGAACTGCAGCAGAGCAGGGATGCTCATGGCAGTGGTGATGCACAGCAGAAATCTGTTGAATCCAGCACAGTGCCATGAGCTATAGTGTCATTGCTTCCCATAAAGGTCAATCATGGCACAATACAATAACATGGTGCTACTCAAGCCCAGACATCAGCAAAACTCCTTTCCACAGGCATCTATACAAGTGTGATTCAACACAATTCCATGGCAGGGTTCACTCTAATACGTATATCATGGTTCAAACCTAGCCGGCAACCTGGAACCACTCAGCTGCTTGCTCCCCCCACCATTCCTTCCTCCCCCTGCTCCCAGAGGGATGGGGAGGAGAATCAGAGGAATGTAACTCCCACGGGTTGAGATAACAGCACTCCAGTAACTAAGGTATAATGCAAACCACTGCTGCTCCCAATAATAAGAGGAATAACAAGGGGAGAGGATACAATTGCTCACCACCCGCTGACCGATACCCAGCCCGACCCCAGCAGCGATCTGGGCCTTCCAGGTAACTCTCCCCAGTTTATATACTGGGCATGACGTGCTGTGGTATGGAATACCCCTTTGGTCAGTTTGGGTCAGGTGTCCTGTCTCTGCTTCCTCCCGGCTTCCCCTCCTCTCTGGCAGAGCATGAGACTGAGAAAGTCCTTGGTCAGAGTAAACATTACTGAGCAACAACTAAAAACATTGGTGTTATCAGCATTGTTCCCAGGCTGAAAGTCAAAAACACAGCACTGCACCAGCTACTAAGAAGGATCAAAAAGACTGAACCCAGGACAGTATCCATCCCTTATTCCATACCATTCACGTCATGCTCAGATCCCACATTTTTCAATATAACCATCGCTTTTGTCTCATATATATGTGCATGTATATATATATATATATATACACACACACACACCCCCCCACACCCAAAGAGAGATATTCCCTAGTCCATAGACCAATCCCTATAAAGCTGCTGAATGATGTCAGGCTCCATCTCTTGTAACAGTCTTTCAGGGCAGGAAGGACGGTCTGTAGTGTTGGGTTGTTGCCTGCTGATGACGCAGCCAAACTCGTCTGGTCACTGCTGAGCTCATCTCGTTTCCTCCAAATTCATTCTTTGTTGGCGTGATGACGGGAGGGAAGTCAGGGTCAGTTG
>NW_009914695.1:0-1750 GCF_000696875.1 Nestor notabilis
GTGCCACCGCAGCCTCAGGTCTCGTTTTAAAACTGCGGAAAAAAAAGCCATATTCGCTGCCCTGCTGCGGAGTATAAATAAGATCAGCGTACGGAAATAAATGCGCAGCCAAGCGACCGGCTTTCCAGACGGGTGAAAATGCTGAGGAATTGCATTAAAGAATTGAAAACACAGCTTAAAGGCACCCGTGTTAAAACTATAAATATTCCGGAGATCGCGTTTTATAGCGCTTAAATTACTACCTTAATTTGGAATTACGCGGCCACGAGTATGAATAATTTTTAAAGAAATCTCCAGACTTTAATGAGATGCTCCCACTTACATTTACTGTTCGTTTCAGATAAACGATTTTTTAAAATACCCTTTTCATTACGCCGGTCACAAAATAAACGTTTGCAAACACTAAATGAGGGTTGAAGAAACCTCTGGCTTTACTTTTTTTATTGCTTTCCTATAAATTTAACTCGTGTTTTCACTATTGTCTCAGGAAAAATATGAAAACACCATAGAATTAAATTAAGGTAGCCTTAAATCACTATAGTTTAGGGTACAGCCACTAATTGGAAATATTTCTGTTTGCAAGGCTGGGATTTCAGCAGTAAAAAGATAACGGTGTATCCCATTTTGATCATAACGGGGGTCTACGGGAACATTTATATCATACTATTGTAAGAAATGATATGTAGTTAAACAGCATTTTTTAAGCAAGGCTTGTGTCTTTTTATGGTAACCCTCGGTCTTTAGCCCGGGCTAGTTCTCATGTTACATGAAATGTACTTTAAGAAGTACTACCTGCTCCAGCTGTCCAGGAAAAACTGAATTATGGAACTAGGAAACATATGGCAGTTGCATATTGCACGAGTAAGGTACATATGAAAGTTATAAATTTCCTTTTTAAGTAACCATTGTAAACGCATTTTTATAGGTTTCACAGTATGTATTACATCTGTAATTTTAATTTTTGCAATATACCTTTTTAAAGATACCTATGTTTTCTGTACTCCAGGGAAGGAAATGCAAAAAGACGTTTATGCGTTAAAAAAAAAAATAAAATAAAACAAAAACTCACTGCGAGCAAAACAAACAAGCAAGGTAAATAAATGGGGAAGCGGAGCTTCCTCAGAATGGAAAGGACACTATGCCATCTATTGGCAAAGCAGTTATTTACAAAGCCAAGGGTACCCAAGCGAGTCTTTTCCGTTCTTTGAATGATGCGCAGCGAAGCGCCGCCGTCATAGTTTTGGTATATTGCAAACAAATGAATAAAGACATTTCCATGGAGGTCCGAGGGAAAAAAAAAATGCGAAAGGAAAACAGAGAGAGAAAAAAGAGAGCAAAGACAGTGAATTTATACCTCACAAATCAGGTCATTAACCCACAGGGGGATTTTGCAGCTAATTGCAAATTCCCTCCTTGGATCGCCCGAGTGGGAGAAGTTTAGCTTTTTCGATTGTTTTATTGCTGAACCATGTCAAAGAAGGCTTCTTTTTTCTTTTTCTTTTTTTCTTTTTTTCTTTTTTTTTTTTCCTCTAGATGCAGGGTTACTTAAGGACTTTATGTCTACGAAACAGCCCAGTAGACTGCTTTAGAAGCTGACCTTACAGTCTCCGCTTAGCTAAGACTTCCCCCGAACGGTAGGCGAGTTCGACTGCAGGATCGGGCCTCCTCTTTCCCAAAACACCACCGCGACCTGCAAGGCTTTGTTGGGAAGCCGGCGGCGAGGGGAGCAGCGGAGCGGCGGGGGGGGGGC
>NW_009914695.1:1811-2028 GCF_000696875.1 Nestor notabilis
GCTTATCCCGTGGAGAGAGCTACTAGTGCTTGTCCTGTTTCCAGGGAGGGGAAGGAGAAGATGATATTTCCCCGCCAGCTATAAATAAATCGCAATAATGAGACAGATGTGAAGGGAAGAGTCAATTTTTCCTGTTCCAAGCGCAGATCAATTTCTGAACGAAAGTCCCTGCCTCTCCGCTTTGAACTGGCTTTCTTCCTGCTTCTCTCACTTGCTA
>NW_009914695.1:2123-2840 GCF_000696875.1 Nestor notabilis
GGAAAGGGTGTGGCTTTTCCCCTGCCATAATTAGCCCGGTACTGCTCAGTGGGAAATACGAGAGCCCTTTGTTTTAGCTTTCAACGTTGTAATCTCCCTTTCGCTGTCCCGCAGAACGCGGCTCTGCGGTTGTTGTCTAGCTCTGTGCGCTGGGAGGGGAGAAATTCCTGGGAGCACCTGTATTTCTCGGCTCGAGAGGTTAATCTTTCCCCACACAGAAAAAGAAAAAAAAAAAAATCCCTAAAATAAAAAACAATTCCCTCCGTCTAAAACCAGACCCCAGAGGACAGGAAAATATAAAATCCAGACCCTGCACTCATATCCTTTTACTGCTCTTCTCGGTGTGAACGTGTGAGTAGATGGTGTTTTACAAAGTTGTCTGAATTTCTTGAAAGGCCGTTCCTGTGTTTATATGCGAGGGGAATTGAAACGTCTCGCTGACTTAAACGCACCTTTCCCGGTTGGTTTTTGCCCCAGCAGCGGAAAGCGGGGCCGGGAGCCCTAAGGCTTCACCTCGGAGCCCCACGCCGGTCTCTTTCTCCCGGGGGAGCACAAACCCTCGCACCGGGGCCGCAAGAACCCTAGTTCTGTTCCCCCCACCCCCTCCCCCAGACATCCCGGACCTCAGCGGTGATGGGGCATGGCGCACACCGGGATGTCATCGGGGGTCCCTGCAGCAGCCCCGCACGCTGCCGGGGCATCACCACCGCCAGTTGC
>NW_009914695.1:3034-3476 GCF_000696875.1 Nestor notabilis
ATCACCTGAAAGGAGGGATTTGGCTCGTCAAAATTAAATTCCTCCGCAATCAGCCAGAACAAAATACCTTCAGAGGAACATCCAGGAGAGCATTTCCCCGAGCTCCCTATCAAGCTTTGCGTACAAAATAGATCTTTTAAATATATTGCTCCTTCGATGTGCTGAAAGGAAGACAGTTATTAAAAACCGTGCGAGTATTCTGCTTGTAATTACCCGGGGAGCGAGGCGAGGGTGAGGCGCTGGTGCGAACTCCAGCTCCGTGTCTCAAAGCGGGGGTTTAAAGTCACCCGCTTTTAAGGTTTGCTTGTGTGTAAAGCGCCTTGGCGCCTTTTAAAAGAATAAAAAAACGCGCGCGTGTGTGTATGCATACACATCTACATGATAATATAAATCGATATGTATGTACAAACATACATAGACGCACAAGCATGTATATGGACTG
>NW_009914695.1:3529-3817 GCF_000696875.1 Nestor notabilis
ATAAATGTAATTATTTCCTTGTGTGGGTTGTTGTTTTTTTTTTTTTTCTTTTCCTTCTCGCCCCTATTTTTCTCCTTCCCCACCCCACCCCGCTTTCTTTTTCTTTCTCTCTTTTTTCTCAGTGGAAAGTGCACAGTAAGTGTGAAGTATACATCATTGCCCGAGGAATTTGTCTTGAAAAGTCCTCTCAGCCCCCTGGTGTTCAAAGACTGAAGGATGGTTATTGATTATTGCACTAGATCAGTGCCCGCACTAAACGCCAGGCAAACGAAACTGACCGTCCGGGAA
>NW_009914696.1:0-19415 GCF_000696875.1 Nestor notabilis
GAAAGCGGGAGCAGCAGGGGGTGTGCGCGGCTGGAGAGCGGTGCTGTGTGGGGGCCGGCCTCTCCGTGAAACCTCTGCAGAAAGCTGAAGGAGAGGGTGCCGCTGCCCGAAGGCTTAAGGGTGTACAGGTGTCCTCGTGATAAAAGATCACATCTAGAAACGCCTTGGAACGGCTTAATTCACCCGACTAACGCTTCCCTCACGTCCCCAGTTGCTTGCTGAAAAGTACCGTGTGAGCGAGAGTTGGTCTCATTTTGGTGGTGTTTTCTCGTTGTGTGCAGTGAACCAGTTTTGCAGGATGAGCACTGTGAGTGAAGAAGTTAAGCCAGAAGATGGCAAACCGGAATCTGAAAAAAAGATATTTTACTGTGAAGTGAGTGTGTTTCTTGATGGCTTTTCAGAATGCATGCTAAAGTGCAGGCCTGAGGAATTAATGTCCATGCTCTCAGCCATACAGACCTAAGAGTGTGCCAGACTTGTGACTCCACTGTTAATGTGGAGAATAACATGGTTGATCCCTGGAAGAGCTACTTGTCTTAAGATCTGGTGAATTCAGTTTGGTTTTGAGCAGTCACAGGTGCAATATAATGGTCCTTAAATTGTAAACTTTCAAACTTCTGTGAAGTATTTATCATAGTGACTGTAAAGTCATATTTATCTGGGAAGGGTACAACTCTGGGTCAGAACGTGTTAAATTTCTCAGTCATACTGTTTGAGCAGTGAATTTTTTTCCTGGTGCTTTAAATTTCTGGGACAGTATGTGAAGAGAATAGACAATATTAGCATATGTTAGTCTTCTTTTTTTTTTTTTTTTTTAAACTAAAGATAGTAAATAATTCTTAGTCTGTATTGTCTTCCATTAATTATTATATTGGTGTCTGTGGATTTTAATGAAATGCAGACGTCTTCCTCTATTGTTTTTCTGATCCCTTTGGCATAACAATGAACAGAGGGCATAATTTTTCTCTGTTCCTTTCTAGTTACTATACGATCACCCCTTTATGTTGGCTTTCCAGACTGGAGAAGTTTAGAAAACTAAGAATCCAGAAAGTGGTGGTAGATGGGGAGGGGCTTTTAGAAGATTTGTATCACCTGGTATATTTAAATGTGTATTTAAGGGTCATTTGAACAGATTTGCACACTATTTCTAGTCACTTTAGTGGTGTGCTGCTCTCCTAAATGTCACACAAGTTGTACTCTGTAAGCCAAAGAAGACCTTGAGAATTATGCTGTAGAAACAGACCTCTTTCCAGTTCTTATAACTCACCAACTACAGAATATGTATAGCATAACTGAAGATGTGCTTTCAATTTGTTTTTTTAGGTTTGTAAAGTTCCATGTATGAGTTCTATAAGTCTTCAGTCACACTATCGTGGTGCAAAGCATAGAAAGGTAACCTTTTTCAATAATAAATATATATATGCAAATTTAATAATAAATCTGTCATCATTGTGAAGTTCAGTAACTGACTTCAGATGGCTTTAAGGGCTTACCTAACTTACTGGTAGATCTGTAAGGGTAACTTGCTTAAAAGTTCCCAAGAAAAAGATGAGGTGGGAATCTCACAACTCTGTGTAGCATGACATGTAACTAGCAACCATACCTAATGATAAATGTGTGTTAATTGTGAAATTAACACTTGAATTACATGGGAGTCACAGATGATGAAAGAATGCAAACTTCTGGGTTTAAATCCCATTAGTAAAAGTACTGTTCTGTTTCCCAGGTTTACGTAAGTCACCTGTACTAAATACTAAAACTAGCTTACTTGTTACTTTGATTGTAACATCAATTCAGATTTTCTGGAGGAGTTTACAGAGGCTTAGCTACCAAGTTGTAAGGTTCTATTTGTTTGAAAGCACCTCATTAGCAACTTGATGGTTTACTACCTTTACTTAATCTGTGCTTAATGTATTAAGTAGAGTCTGTGAGGATGTATTTGGAGATGAGGCTTTTATAAATGTTGTTTGACTGAACTAGTGATTGGGTGATGATTATCTTCTGTTTGAAATTCCACGTGCTCAATCTGTAAAGTTGAGACATGCTCAGTTGTCTGTACTTTCCTCTTAATTAGCGTTGCTGTCATCAGATGACACTGTTCTGGAACTGAAGTGTCTGCTCTAATCGTAGAATGAACAAATCACAGAATGGTTTGGATTGGAAGGGACCTTAAACATCATCTGCTTCCAACCTGCCTGCCGTGGGCAGGGACACCTTCCACTATACCAGGTTGCTCAAAGTCCCATCAACTCTTACAGGGATGAAGCATCCACAACTTCCCTGGGCAACTGGGAAGTTGTGGATGTGGCACTGTTCCAGTGCCTCACCACCCTCACAGTACGAGATTTCTTCTGTATATCTAGTCTAAATCTACCCTCTTTCAGTTTAAAATGATTCTCCACTGTTCTATCACTACCTGCCCTTGTAAGAAATCACCCTCAAGCTTTCTTGGCCACCTTTAGGTACTGAAAAGCTGATGTTAAGGTGTCTCCAGAGCCTTCTGTTCTCCACGCTGAGCAAGCCCGACTCTCTCAGCCTGTCCTCATAGGAGAGGTGCTTCAGCCCTCTGATCATCTTTGTGGCCCTCCTCTGTACTTGCTAGAGCAAGAAGGTCTATGTCCTTATGTTGGGGGCCCCAGAGCTGAATGCAGTCTTCCTGGAACATGGAAGACTAATGCTGTTTTACTCAAGTGTTTGTGTGCCCCTTCTCTTTGAGTTGTAGATGAGAGGCCTTCTTATTTCAAGGCAGATTAATAGTATTTTGTTACCTGTTTGCTGATCACTTTAATAGCATTGACTCCTATTTGAGTCAGTGGCTCCACTTTCTCCAAACACTTTTCTCCTGAAGGATTCAGTCTTGTTCCCTGTTGATCCAGTAAAAATGTACAGTACTGTAGTATTTTTCATACCCTGCCAAATGTTCTTGCTGATGCAAGGAGTTCCTTCGGTTTTGTGGTTGTTTCTTTTTATTTCCTAGCTAACATTCATAGTAATCCAGCTCTTGCTCTTTCTCCCATCTAAAGCAGAAAACCTAATGATTGTTTCTTAGGAAATCTGCATTTAGTATTCATTCTGTTTCACTCTTGGAAATCAGTGTATGCTAGGCTATATCTGTCAAATGATCAGCTATCGAATTAGGTTGTTACTGCTTGCATTCTTTGGTAAATGAAACTTAAATGTAGACATTCTCAAGTCTTTGCTTAATTTACAAGATATTAGGTAATATTTGAATTGTGTGATGTACCTCTTTTGAGTTCATTTAATTTCTGTCACTGAGAGTTGATTCTTTGTGCCAAGAGTTTGTATTTCTCATTGGCTTCAGTGTTTGGAACTATGATGCCGTGTCCTTGAACTGGGGCTTGAGTAATAGGCAGAATACGCATTTGTGTGGTTTTTTTCTAGTGCTGATAATTCTTGAAGCCAAACTCCTGTAAGAAGTATTGATGGACAAATAATTGTGGGGTTTGGATGACCACAGTACAAGGCTGTGTATATCTTGTGCATTGAGTGCTTTATGACCTCTGTATAGTTGCATACTGACAGGTTTTGTGGTTTTGTTACTGAATAGGTATTGTGGGTGGAAAATTGCTTAGACAAAGATACATGTGCATATAGTTCCTAGCTCTTTGGAAACTGGAATTGGCTTGCATTATATAGTTTGAGAAACAGTTGAATGTTACTTTTAGCCATTATGGTAAAATGGTTAGAAAACAACATTTATATAAGTTTGCTAGTGCTTTTCATTGAAACAAACCTATAAGAGTAATGAGGGATACAGTACATGAAGGGTGGGTGGGTTTGTTTTTTTTTTTTTCTTGTTTGTTTGTTTTTTGGTGTTTGGGTTTTTTTTGACAGCTGAGAAAAAAACTAGGCCTTTGAGGGAGCAGTCCTCAGATAAAATACACCTTCTGTGCCTATACCTAGAATATGGTGATATGTGACATATTTTATTCTGGTTTTGCAAATATGTGTTATCTTTATTGTTCAATATGCTAGAGAGGAAAGCCTAGAGTGGAGTGTCATTTTCCCATGTATTTTGAACAGTCCTTTGCAGGTATGGCACTAGCTGAAGAGTGTTGCCTCTTTTGTGAACTGTATTTGGAGCACAGATGAAAATTGTTCTGATTCTATGAAGGATTCAAGGTTCCTTGCCCTCCCTTCATATCTGGGAATAGATAGGGTAGAAATGCCTACTGCGTTCAATAAGGAGAGGAATGTGTATTCAAGACTCTAGAACCTCATTAGAAACGAGGAATGTTCAGATCTTTAGAGAGTGACTAGTTTTTGTCTTCACTCTTTCAGTGTTCTCATTTCTGCTATACCTCTTGCCCCTAATTTCTGTGTATCTCTGAATTTCAACCTGTGATTGAAAATACCTGATGTACAGGCAATTTTTTTGTCCTTTTGTATGGTGTTAAAATCAACCATGCTGGAAAAGCATTTTAATTGGATGTTTTTGTGTTGATATTTGAATGTTAACATAGCTAGGTTTTAGTCAGAGGAAAGTTGCCTTACTGATCTATTGTTTATGTTTAGTCTCAAGAAGTATGCTGTTATGTTCTGCAGCTTATCTTCATGATCCAAAGAGCCTTCAACTGTAGAGCTTTTCTTTTGCAAAAACACCTCTATTTGCTTAGTATGAGCTTGAAGAATTGGAGTAAGTAGCTTTTCTGTGTATTGGCTCCTGACATCTAGCTGATACGATTTCAAGAGTATGTATGTTTAGGAACAACTGAATTATGTTTACAGAATACTTAACTGCACATGAAACTGTTTTGCTTGGTAACCTGTGAACTTGAATTGTGTGGAAAACTAATTTATGCAGTAGCTCTTACAGATTACATTGTGTGTGGGAGGTTTGAACCCTAAAACCCAGCAGTTTTTGAGTTTCAGTGTCTCAAAGTTAGACACTTTGGTAAAAGTTACCTTAACTATTCATAGTCGTAGCTCAAAAACAGCTGTTGCAACTTGCTTCGCAACACATAACCCAGGACAGAGAATCAGTTTCTTACCTTTTCTGTGAGACTCTTAATTCCTGTTACAGTTTCCATTAGCAGAAGTAATCCAAGTGCAGTCCCAGTTGATTGCCTAAAAGTGGTCAGGAAGAAATTCTTTGAGCAGCGGCTCACAGTTGCTCATGTTTTCTACACTGGGAAGCTAGGTATTAGCAGTTGTTTGTTGTAAAACCTTAGCAGAATTACAAGTAAACTAACTACAAGGGAGACTGTGTCTGTGTTCCAAGCTTATAAAATCCAGCTAAGTTTATAATCACCACCCACTGTCTGTGGTGATAACTGGGACTTAGGTAGCTTCCTTTGTTAAAACTGCCATGGAAGAACAGCACTTTAGCTTAAACCATTAGCAGTTGTGTCAGTCTTGCTTCCTACTGAATTGTCACATTGACGTGCAGCATCTCTTTCATGCCACTGAATACTGAAAATAGAACACTGGACTCTATGACTGCTGTGGGCAGACAGCTACTTCACTAGTAGAATGATCACACTCATTGTTTAATTCTTCTAAATGGCAAGTTTGTGGGTTTTTTGTCGAAAAGTTCTCAAAATCAGTCAGGATTGGTTTAGTCTTGTTCTGAAATGGAAATTTGAGTTCCTCTTTTGCTTATATTCTGCCAAAAGCAAACTCTTCTGGATTCAGCTGCCAAAAGCCACTTTTCCTCTTTTTCATGATATGCATGAACTTTCAGGATATTTGGCTAATCTTAAGGTTTTGCCAAATCCACACAAAATGGTGTGTGAACTGCTTTTTCTTAGTTTGGTCTTGCTTTTGGGGTGAATTTTCTGTGTTTTTCTTTTTGTGTGTGTCTGTGTGTGGAGGGGTTTTGTGTGTGGGTTGTTTTTTTTGGTTTTTGTTTGGGTTTTTTTTTTGGTTTTTTTTTTGTTTTTTTGGAACTGCAACTTTTGAAAGCTTAAGAACTGTAATCATGCAGAACTCAAGGTTTTGTCTGGCATCCTTGAGGTGTTGCACTTCAAGCCACAATCATCTCTTAAAACTTCATTAATAACAGGGCTTTCTTGAAATTAACCTTGTATGAACTGTAAGTACACTTTTGTTAGTACTTCCAGCTTTTGCAGAAAATCATAAAGGCTCTAATTTTTCCTATTTGATGATGGAAACTTTGGCCTGTAATGTAATTCATCTGCAAAGGCTTTTCAGGAAGTACAGGTTTTTACCTTCAAATGGTGCAGCAAATTAATTTCTTTTTCTTATTTTATTTTGGGATGACTTGCATCTTCATAATTAAAGAAAGAGAAAGTCCTGAGACCCAAGACTGTCTATTGTAAGTATAACACTTTTTTCTTTCCAGCCTCCTAGGACAGATACTGTTTGGGGCTTTTAATGTTTGTTGCTTTTCTAGTAGTTTGGGTATTTGCATTTGACAGATTTATGTGTCTATAACTGTTTCTGTTTATAAGCTGAATGTTCTTCCAAGATTTCTATCTAGTGAACTGCTGAGCAAAGAAATATTTTAGAGCACGAAACCTTAATTATGCCTTTCCACATCTAAATATTTGTATATCTCTCTAGATGGATAGTCAGTATTTTAGTTTCTTACCTTCCCAGACTAAACCTCTCCCACCTGTCTGTCAGCTTTATGCACTCACTGCTAAGTTTCAGGCAGTATGCGAAGAAGCTGAGTTGGCAGGTTAACACATTACTGTTGCAGATACAGCTCTACAAGTGCTGGAGTTGCATAGCTGCACCAGAGGAGTGTTCTGCCTCTCTTTATTGTAGTGGACTTGGAGTAGCAAAGATCTATTCAAGGTAAACTCAGTTGTTGGGGTGTGTTTTCCGCCCAGAAAGTGAAGATGTGAATCCAGACTGTCTTATATCTATGAAAGTAGGAATTGAGGTGAAAGGTTGAAAATGTGGGATATGACTAGCTCATAGTGGAAATGGAAATCTTGTTGTAAAAGCACTGATGATGATGTACAAGACTTTTAAAGTACAAAAAGCAGAGAAAATTGGCAGATATGGGAATACTGATAAAAACCACTGAGAAGATTAAAAGCCAAAATGTCAGTCATCACAAGAAATTAGTCTTTCACTTCTACTTTATCTTCTTAGCCTGTTCTCCTAAGAAACAAGGCTTACATTCTGGCTTTGTCATCTGTTCCCCAGTATCTTTTGAACACCTCAGCCTTTTTGAACCAAGTTGATCAAGGGTTCCTGAAAATACATGTGTGCACAGAGAAGAGCAATGGTGTCAATCTTCTACTGAGGGAAGTGCTGCCATCTGAGCTCACCACTTACTGGACCCTGAAGAATCAACAGAAGAGAAAGATTTAGAAAAGTATTGGTCAGAGTCAGTTTTCTAAGGGGCTTCATTAGCTGCTGTCGTTGTTTGGTGTTGACAAGAGAATATCAGTGCCAAGACACATAATCCAAGAGTGTGAACAGTTATGAGACATTTTGCCTCAGCAGACATGAGTATTGTGTGCAGATTTTCCCTCTTTAGAAATCCTCATAATGAAGCTCATTGACAGAATTTCTGTGGAAGTTTGGAAAACATATACATCTCCTGAAAATCCAATGGATTTGAGCAATCCAAAATTCTCTTTGTACCTCAGCAACAATAGATTTGTTTGGCTATGGGATAGTCTTTTTGGTTGAAGACAATTTCTAGAGATTTTGTATTTCTTCTCAGAAACTGTCATTAAAAGTAAGAGTCACTAGCTGAAGAGGTTCTTGCTTCAAGTCCATACAATCTTGTTTTGGAGGAGTAACGTAAAGGATGTATGGAACAGAAAGTGAGACTTGAATAAGGGAGCATAAGGTGTGCAGAAAGACTAACAAAAAAAGTGGTGGAATACAGGAGCCTGTTGCCAAGACCTAGAAAACGGTACTCCTTAGTGTTCTATGAGCTCAGCATTCCATGGAGAATGTGGGTTAAGAATGTGTGCTCATTAGAAACGCTGCATCTCTGGAAATGTCAGTTTGGAATCTTTCAGCTGTGACGTGTCTTACAGAATGAGAAGAATTAAAAATATCTGATTATTAAAAGTGAAGAATCTAGACATGAAACTTCGGTAAAGAAGTTAAAGCTAACGTCTGGAGGAGACCCAGCATTGCACGGCACTGTTACGTGTCAGAAGCATTGCAAGATGTGCTTTAATCGAGAAAGTTCTGTGCCTCAGTAATCATTTTGAAGCAATCGGCATTTTTTACTTCTGATATGAAATGGTGATTCATACTGTTGATGTCTCCCTTATTCTACTTCATCCATATTGAATTCTGCTTCACTAAAGATCCAGCTGTGTGAGGCCAATTTACAAGGCACTGTTAGGGTTTATTTGTCCAAAAGAGTCTGAAATTTGGCCTGGTGAAGTTTATTAGTATATTTTAGTTGTGTCGGTCTGGGGGGTTTTTTACATATAGAAAAGCTTTTCATCTGTGTAACTTCAAAGATGGCGATTCAGATTTCATTTTGGGAACTGCAGTGCAGAATTATGTATTCAGTTTATATGCAAAACTCTCCCATGGATATGTTGCAAATTATGCAAATAATTCTCCTTCTGGAGCCAGGAGATCCAGGAAATTCATTGTACCATTGTACTGTCATTGAGATACAAGAATAAATTCTGAATTTGCTTGGCCTTTGTTTTTTCCTTTTTAAATAGTTTGTGATTTGTAGACTTTGATTTGTAGTAAGCATGAACAAAAATTGTACTTCATTTGTGGAGTTCAGTGAAAGTCTTGTGAATGAGCATGTGAAGTATGGATATTCTTAAATGAGGTGCACTATGTGAGGTATGAGTCTAGTGTTACATAAATTAATGAGATGCTCATACTGCAGTGAAATGTGGTGGCCTGTTCACAGAGATGGAGTTTGAAGAGCCGGGAACAAAAAAAGTATGGATGTTGTCCAAGTGAAGATTGAGTTTTCTTGTCAAGTTTTGTCCCAAGTGATTTCCAAGTATCTGAAATGTATGCTGTCTGAAGAACAACAAGGACTTCAGAGTATGAGGTCTGACACATTTAAAATGTTTTACACCAACATCTGTCATTCGTTCCTTGCTGCAGAATTTCTAAAGTCCCTTTGTTAGCAGGGAGAACACCACCAATGCTGCTATCACTTTTAAACTGAAATTAAAGCAGACAAATCATTTTGATTCCGAGTGTTTTCAAATGGGATGTGCCATGCACAGTATCCTCTGAACTCATCAAAAGTAACTCTTCATAATCCAGAAGTGATGAGCATGAATAACCTGACTATTTAACTGTACAATCTTGTTGGCTTTGAAGTCAGTTAAGTCAGGAAGTGCATCTGTTTCCAGATGATTGTGTTTGGAAGAGTACCACTTTCTGTAAGAAAGACATCTGGATTCCACGTGAGTTTCCATATGGCAAAACTATCAATAGTTGTTTTTGTGGTAAAGACAGAGTTTAATATCCCTGCTCTGCAGCAGTTCGGAGGAGAGCAACTTAATGGAAGATGTGGGAAGAGAAAATGCTGAAGTTCTAAGACTTCACTAAGAGTTAAAGCTCAGTTAAGTATATAATTTTGTCATATGATTTTTTTTGCACAGTGATAGTTGATATAATTGGACAGAGGGAAGACTTCTTTCACGTCTAGCTAAGGCAGTTGGATGCACGTGTTCAGAATTAAGGAGTGGAAGGGACTGAGCATTGTTGCTTTTTCCTGGGACCGCTTGGCCAAAGCAGGCAGAAGTTTTGAAAACTTATTGCTTTGAGCAAGAGGCATTAAATGATGGGGAAATGCCTATATAGATGTTAGGCACACGTTCCCTGGGCAATAGCAAAATCCAGTGGTTTACTACTGAAACAAGACAGCTCAGGTAGGAGGCATAAGATAGAGTATGAGCCCTACTAAAGCCATTTCTGGGCTGCCTAGCTTTATTGATGAAGTTAATTTGGCATAAAGAAGAGTGGATTAATGGAATTTTTCTGCACAGCCTGTGGAATTTTTATTGCATCACAGGAAGATGCAGAATTAGCTTGCAGTACTTCAATAACATACATAAAAAGTGTAATATGGGATGTTGCAGGTGTTTAATCGCTGGATCTAGCAACTTGCATCTAAATTCTTCAATTTAAAACCTTTAAGTAGCATCACGAGTAAAGAAAGCTTCATTATAGTCATTCTGTAAAGCTTGGAGTCAAGGAGAGGAATTGTATCTGAAGATAAGCTGCATTTATTTAACAGCACTGACTACAAGTTCTCCCTCCAGTGAAAGCGCATCTGTTAGGTATTCTGCCTTCGGTTCACCAAAGGCAACCAGCATGTCAGCTTTATAATAAGTATTTTAACGTCTCCCTCCATGCTCACCATCTGTCAAGCACTGGTTAGTATGCATAAGGTGTAAAACTACTGCTACATTTTCAAAGAAAAGAAACCTGGAAGTTCCTTTTGCAGTTACAGACTAGAAGATAAAATGCTTCAGAAGCCATAACAATAGAAGTACTAAGATTGAACACTGCTCCAGCTCCCTTACTGCCTCTCTCTTGGAGAGTTGCCCCATAAAATGGAATAAAGAGTCTTCATGCAGTTCACCTCTCGTATTCAAAAGTGAATCTCCCATGCTGAGTCCAGTGTCGCTTTGTTGCTCCTGAGTAACTGAACTTAACAATGTCAGAAAGTGTCCTTAAGGTTTGAAACATAGCAGTTTTATTTCTGGCAGGCATTAGGAATGTGTGTGTACTACAGATACACGTATAGATGTAAAAGGTGGAGAACAAAGGTGGAGCACTGTGTCACTGAATATTGAAAGGAAATGGAGTTTTTAGTTCATATAGATAACTAGTGTCTGGAAAATAACTCTTCCTAAATAAAATCGTTAGTTGGAAGGGGTTTTCTGAGACTAATTAGGTGATTTCCAAACTTACTGATTGAAACAGGACTATTGCCAGTGCTGGATCATCCCTTGCTTACTGAAGCCGTCTCCAAGGACAGAGAGTTTGCTACCTGTGTTTAATCAGTTTGTGATTGTTCCTCTGTCTTAAAGAGGAATTTCATCCTAACATTTAATTTGTGTCTCCTAAGCAACTGTTTCTGGCTACTACTTGTTATGCTGTTGTCACATCCTCAGAGGGTTTGACTAATCTTTGTAGCTGCTGTTCAGGAATCTATAGTATTAGATCTCCTCTTAGCCTCTGCTTTACCAGACTAAACAAGTTCAGCTTCGAAACCTGTTTTCCTAAGTTACTTGCCCTGGATCGTTTGTCATCGTGGTACTTCTGCTGGACCCTCTGGTTTCTTCACATCCCACTCGAACTGGAGAAGGAGCTTCCTGATTCCCAAATAATGGAGGATTAGATATTCTGATGTATACTGCCTGTGCAGTATCTTTATAGGGTTTGCCTAGTTTATGGGAGGCATGTCTTTGGCCAGTATTCAGCTTGTCATTCATCCTGATTCTGAGGAGCTTTTTGACAGTGCAGCTGCTCAGTCAGGCAGATCCCAGCCTGTGCTCATGAATGGGATTATTTCAGCTGTGGAACTCTATGCTTCTTACTATGGTTCTTAAAGTTTCTTTAATCCTCAGTGTTTGCTACTCAACTGAAACTGTTACATTGGTTGTATCCCCTAAGTTTCTACTGTCTGTGAATTCACCAAAGGTGTTCTATGCATCCGCAAGGAGGTTATTGATGATGATGATGTTTATTGTTTTGGGCCCTGAAATCAGTCTTTGGGGTACTCTGCTGTTTACTGAACACCAAGAGGCTGGGCTATTGAGTGTAGCAGCACAGCTGATTTTCAGTTCATGGGTCATTCTGATGTGCTTTAATACTGTTGTGTTTTGGTTTTGAGATGCTTTAGAAATATCTTGCATTATTAATCGCATTACAAAGCCATGTGGCTAGTAAACATGAATTAAATGTGAGCCTGGAAACCTGCTGTTGCTGTAAAGAGTGTCTTCAAGATCATAGATGTTTGGTTAAACTTTTGCAGGCAGCAATGATAATACTTGCGAAACGCTTTTTACATTTTTTTTTTTAAAGATTGAAAATACCTTAAACCCCCAGACTTCTACCTTTGGTGATGGTAGCAGCTACAACTTGCTTTTTGGCTTCACCGTGTTTGTATACCTCAACCATATTAAGGCAGACTGTACTGTGAACTGCTTCTGGTGCAATTCTGTGCAAATAAAATTTACTCCTAGAAGTAAACAGAAAATAAAGTGCTAAAAATCTTACTTTGCAGGTACCTATTCATGTCATTTAGTATTTGGCCATGTTGTCAGTCGGCAGATGCTGGACCTGGAATCTAACTTGGGCTTCAGGCGCTAACTGAATAACTCTGGGATTAAATAAGTTTTGAACTTGCAGGGTAACTGACGATCTTCTTTTGTTCTTGCCACCAGGGACTTTGACGCTTTTTACTGGAAAAGATGGATAATTTATTATAAGAACTTAAATTGGCATGACTGAAAAACATCCTCATTTCAAAATTAGGAATTGCATTGGCAAATACAGGCTTAAATTTTCACTTTCTTATAACTGAGTACTGGTGTGTCATCTTGTTCTAATATTGAATCTGCACCTTAACAAAATACTGACATTACTAAAGCACACTTGTGGTTTGTCTGTGTATGGATTTGAGGAAAGAGAGGAGCAAGGGAAGGAAGTTCTGAAGCAAGGGAGTGGAAGTACTCTTACAAAAGCATATCTAAAAATTCACTCGGAAGCTCTGAGTGATTAAGAATATATATAGAACCCTAAAGGAGATGCAGTTTAATCACTTCTGAATTGTCTGTGGGACTGTGTTTGGGCTCTAAATGTTCAGACCAGAAGTTTTCTGTCAGGTACCTGTGACAGAGATCAACTGTCATGGACAATACTGAATAGTTAATATAACTAAGTAGCATGAAAAGTGCTTAAAAATAAAAAAAAAATACTGAATATTCTGTGCTTCTGTGACATTCATGTATTTGGTATATTGCGTCGGTGGGGAAGAGAAGTGGAATTGAAGACTTTTTCTTACCTAGAGCAGTCAAGTTACAGAAGGAAAGTGTACCAAGATGGAATACTGCTCTCACTGAGCCTATATTAAACTGCAAAATTAAGATAACGGTTCAATTCTCTAACTTGGTTGGGTGATCTACAAGGTATTTAATAAAAACAAGTAAGAAGTAGTCTGACTGTCAAACTATTATCCTAGGTCCTCCTGCTCCAGTCCGAACTTCAATGAAGTATGAAACACAGAGACCAGGTAGCTGAATGTAAATGAGCTAATGTCCTTTTTCAAGTGTAACTTTGAAATCAGTGGGTTTTGTTTGAAAGATGACCAAAGCAGGTGGCTGATTGTGGTTTAGGAAGAAGCAATACTACTTACCAAATGTTTAAGCCATTGATTTTCTTCTGTGCAGTGGTTAATCTGTGTAAGAAAAGATCTTAAGAGAATATGAACTTACAAGTATTTTCACAGAAAGACTTTCAAACTTGAAACCCAGATTCTGTCTTCCTGATTATCTGATAACATCTAGTATCAGTGAACCTAGCTGTGTTTGGTTTGGTTTTCTTGTATTTGTTTTGGTTTAGCTGCTGAAGTTCTCCAACAAGATTTTATAGCATGAGGATGTGTACACATACAATACAGTGGAAGTTTGACAAAACAAAAGTATATAAACCAAGAACAGTATGGGTTGTTTCTAATCACCATGATACTAAGACAAGAGTATTTACTTGTATGTTGGGAAGCAGGAAGAATATGGCCATTACCTTGTGGAAACCTTAATCTTTTTCTGTCTGGATCTTCCCATATTAAGCCCAAAAGACTGGATGCCTTTCACTGTCAGCTTGCAAACACCCAGCTTACATTGAAAGCTGCTGCACAGTCACACAAGTGCATGAGAACTGCTTAATACATTTAAGTGTTAGTAAAAAATCTGTTTCTGGAAATTGATTATGTGGTACCAAGTTGTTACATGTCAACTCTGTTACACTGTGCTACTGCTGCCTGTCACCTCAGACAAAAAACCAAAACAACGGAGAGTACAGACTTGTTAAAAAGCTGAGTTCTGGTGGGAATGGGACGCTGTTGCTGTTGGCAGGAGGTATTTTCTACCACAATTAAATGGCAAGAGGTTTTCCATTTAAATTAATACTGGAACTTTGTGATTTATTTTTTTTTTTAATGTTTTTGTGTAGCCCTGGAACTTGACTTGATGGCAGCACAAGCATATTGCTAAAGGAGTGGATATTTAAGAGCAAGCATGGAATTTCCTATCCTTCTGAAGTTTGTGGATTTGTGGGTTTTGTTTTTTTTTTTTTAATCCATTACCTGGCATCCTAGGGAGAAAGACTACAGTAACCGATCAGTGCTTGTGGTGCTTCTACTTGTTTGCTCTGATTTGGAGATACTAGCAGTGTTTATGACACTTGTGAAACTCATCAGTCAGTTAAAATACAGCTGGATGTAATTAGGAAGATGGGCTATGTTTCTGCACATTTTTGGGGTTTTTTTTTTCAGATTAAAAATATGTGTTTTAACGCTTTGGCATGCTCTTTTATAGTGGCTAACACTTGAATCCACTTACACCTCTGAGACTGTTTTACAGATATATTGAGCTGAACTCGTCTGATGCTTCACATTGACCAGGAATACTTTAGAAATGTTTTAGGCAGTGCAAATACCAAACTGTTAAAACTCAGTGAGGAACAAGATACAGCCCTGATTGAAACACTGCTAGTTCAGGCTCAGGAACACACTAACTGTGTTGTGCAGCTTCTAGTCTGGTCTGCCCAGAGTACAAGAGACATTTGCTATACTGGTGAAGATTGTGTTCTTTATTAGAATTAAGACAATATAGTTCCTGAGCTTCAGACTCCAAACAAGCAGTCTCAGTATGCTAGATAAGTGTTAGGGTTTTAGGGGAAGAAGGAAGTTGGTGCATTGTGGTGCCTTGGCATTTTTTTCCTTTTTTTTTTTTAATGAGATCTGATGAGGTCTGGGACGTGCTCTGAATGTGAACGTGGCATCTTTCCTCAGTAAATTGGATTATGTTAGAAGGTCTGGTTTGTTTATTTGGTTCTCTTCTTGAAGGCATTAATTCCTTGTGTAAAGTTTTTATGGAAAACAGACTGTTGGAATCTTTTTGTGAGTGACTGAGGTCTTGCCCATCTTCCTTACGTGTTTTGGAGTGCAAATTAATTTTGTCCCCTTAAGTCTCCATTAGAAACTCTAAGATAATAGAAACCATGCGAATTGTCTAATATGTAATATCTCTTTATGTGTATATTTTTTACCTTAGTGAAGAGAGGACTCACAAAGGACATAGCCTGTCTGAAGGATTTTATGAATGATCCCAAAAGAGAAGAACCTCTAGTTGGTATGTTTTTTTGTTTCCTAAATGGTCTTTGAATTTGTGACCAGATGGCTTTTGTTTTTAAATAAAAGGTGGAATTTTAGATATTGTTTTGTTTTCTGTAAATGTATTGAATAATTTATAGGATCTCATATCTCTTACACTTTTTAAAGGTTAGTTTATTACACTGGGTACTATAAAGGCCACCTCCTTTATACACCTTAATTGTTAACAGAACTCATTCCTGAAGGAGCCATCTTATCTAAGAGGCTTTTCACAGATCATGGAATAATTGAGGTTGGAAGACACCTCTGCTCTGCAGGGTCACCCAGAGCAGGTTGACCAGAACCATATCCAGGTGGCTTTTGAATACCTACAAGGTGGGAGACCGCACAACCTCCCAGGGAAACCTGTGCCAGTGCTCAGTCACCCTCACAGTCAGATGTTTCCTGATGTTCAAACACCATCTCCTGTGCTTTAGTTTGTGCCCATTGCTTCTTGTCCAGTCACTGGACACTGCTGAAAAGAGCCCAACTCCCTCTTGGCTCCCTCTTCTCTTTACACCCTCACTTCAGATATTTATATATGTTGACAAGATCCCCTCTGAGCCATCTCTCTTCCATACTAAGCAGTCCCAGCTCTTTCAGCTTCTCCCCGTAGGAAGGATACTCCAATGCCTTTCATCATCTTCGTGGCCCTTCATATGTCTGTGTCTCTTGTACTGGAAAGCCCAGAACTGGACTCTAGGTATGGCCCTAGTGGTGCTGAGTAGAGAAGGTGGATCACCATCTCAGCCTGCTGGCAACACCTCTTCTCATGCAGCCTGGGGTACCGTTGGCCTTCTTGGCCACAAAGGCCCTTTGCTGGTTCATCTTCGACTTGGTGTTCACCCAGGTCTGCTGCTGCCAAGCTGCTTTCCAGCTCGTCAGTCCCCAGTGTGTGCTGGTACCTGGCCTTGTTCCTCCCCAGGTGCAGGAATTTGTACTTCCCCATGTTGAACTGCATGAGGTTCCTGCCAGCCTGTTTTCATGCAGCCTGTGGAAGTCCGTCTGGATGGCAGCAGAACCCTCTGGTGTGTTGGCCAGCCCTCCCAGTGTCGTGTCATCAGCAGGTGTGCTGAGGGTGTGTGCTTCCTGATCATCCAGATCACTAATGAAGATTTTAAACAGGACTAGACCCATCATTGACCCTTGGGGTATACCACTAGCTACCAGCATCCAACTAGACTTCATTCCACTGGTGACTGGTCATCTGGTGATTCTTTTGAGGTTTTCCTTTTGGTGGGATATACAGGGGTTTCTGTTCCATGAGATCTTTTTCCCCACTGTTTTTGGGAATACTAAAAGTAATGAAATGAATTTTAAGGTTTGGGTTTTTTTTTTCTAGTTGCTAGATTAGGCAGCCCTTAGCAGAAAAGCAATGCTGCTTGGCAGTGGCCTTGGTGTTTCTAGTACGTGCTGGTGGCCTAGAGAAATATGTTCCCTGACAAAGAGCTAAGTATTTAGCATTAGGAGAGAATTTCTCTGTTTAGTGAATTATCTTGCTGTTAGTCTACACATGGTACTGATGTTAAAAAGCATAGCAGTTTATTATAAGTATTTTTTAATAGAAAAAGGTGAATAGCAAAGTATTATGTTGTGTACTCAGTTCATTTGGTGGTAGTTTATTTTCAGAGTTACGTTTTATCAGTATAATACTGTAGTGGCCCTGAGGTAGAGTTCAGTTTCTTCATAGCAGCCTGTATGTTTTGGATTTGTGACTGAAACTGTTGACAACACAACAGTGTTTTGGCTGTTGCTGAGCAGTGCATAGTGTCAAGACTCTCTTTTTCACTCTGCAACCCCACCCCTCACCCCTTGAGTAGTCTAGGGGTGGGCAAGAGACCAGGAGGGAACACAGCCAGGACAGTTGAACCAAGCTGGCCAAAAGGATGTTCTGTACTCCATAATGTCATGCTCAGCAATCACGAATGAGATAAAGGAAGAAAAGGGTGGTGGTGGTTTAGCTTCCAAGGTGGCTGTTCAGAGACAGACTGGGTGTTGGTCTGCTTGTGGGGAGCTGGATGACTGGTTTTCACATTTCCTTTCCCCTTCTGTTCCTATTAAACTGTCTTTATCTCAAGCCACGAATTTTCTTGCTTTTGGTCATCTTTTCTCCCCATCCTGCTGAGGGGTGTGGATGTGAGTGAGCAAGCAGCTGGGTGGTGCTTGATTGCTGCCTGGGGTCAACCCATCACAAAACCATGGTGGAAACTATGATAATAGGGAACAGCTGCAGGTTTTTCTTATGTTTTTTAAGCTGCTTATAAACTTGGTACATTTAAGCTGTTCAGAGTAAAACTTTTCATGCTAGGTATAGGCCTCAACCTTGGAGATTTCTGAATGCTTCTATGGCATAGTCATTCAGTCATTTCTAGGAAAAATGAAGAAAAATCCCATTTTTCCTGTAATTCTTGAAGGTTTATGAAAGGTTTTTAGATTATAAAGGATTCAATTTTGTGAAGAGAGTATTGGCTCTCCTGCATGTGCTTTGTGCTACTTGGACACTGTCCCGATTATGTTTGACTAAGTAGTTTAAATGCAGTTTTTTAATCTAGGCATTTGTGTGGTATTTTCTATTCTCATTTTCTTTTTTACATGCACTTCTCAGTGGATTCAGTTCCTGACTGTATTGAATGTAAGGCTCTTTCTTAGTTTCTTGAAAACATCTCAGGCAGGAAAAAAGTGTATGAAATATTTTGTTTTGATGGGCTTGCAAATCTGTCATAAACAGTATTTTTCCTTTCAGAATAAAGCCTTGTAAAGAGATAAATTTAACTGGTGTGGGTACCTCTGAAGAGGTGTCGAAATTCTGTAAATAGAATACTTCTATTTATTCCTTTTAGCTTTTAATGATCAATATTGAAGAGAATACATTTGCGTACAGTAGTCTTTACACATTTTTTACAGGTTTAGAACATGTGGTTGAAATCAGATTTGAAGGAAGAAAAGAGCCGCATTATGAGTGCAAGCTGTGTGGGTTTAATACAGAAATGGCACCTATGATAGAACACCTTAGCGGATATAAACACAGAAGAGCATACATCGTGAGTCATTTTGATGCATTTTGATAACAATTTCTTTATGATGCTCTCCCCCCCCCCCCCCCAATACTTACATCAGGTTTGTGATAAATTGTCAGTCCTTGTATGGTTGACTATTCATGGGCCGGACCAACTTGAATAGCTTAGAAATTGTGAGCTGTTGAGCTGTGTCCCAAGATGTGTGTCTGTATCTGCTCAAAGTCTGTTCCTAAGTGTTTTGATTGCCTCCAGGATCAGATTCCTAGAACAGTGTGGTTCTTTCATATTCCTCAGCATATCCATAGCATTGTTGGACATGGTACAGAGCATGTTACCTTTTGGTAGCAAGCTTTGCATGATACCCACATTTTGTTTTGAGGACTATTTAAGCAACTTCCAATTAACATGTAATCAGTTGTGTTACAGAGAAGAAACTAGTTCATAATGTTCAAAATGATGTTTACCAGTCTTTTGAAAGCTTGTCCAAAGGTGAAATATGCCAATTTTTTAATATATTGATGAATTTTGGTATTGACCATTTCAAGGTGGTTTTTGTTGACAGTCTAAAGAATTTCCAAATAAAATGAAGAGAAAGACAGCAGATGTAAAGGAATGCAAAGTCTCATTTCTCAGACGGATAGCAGGAGAGCTGGAGAAATCTGAAGGATTAAAAATGTATAAGGTAATTGCAAGTAAATGTGACGTGTCTGGTAGTGTGTCTTTTAGTAGTGTATTTATGTTTGACCTAGTAAATTTTAAAAGGACTGCTGACAAACCTTGTTAAATTTCTGTGTGTTTCTAGGAAGTGTAGTATTAAATTGAATTGAGGCTTAACTTAAAGTTGCCCTAAAAATATATTTGGAAAGGAACAGTGTTGTAGAAATTCATCTGAAAAAACAAAGCTGTTTATTTTTAATATGTAAGGTTTTTTACATAGAGAATGTCCAGTCTGAATTAGTAGTTCAGAAGTTTTATTGCTTTACTTCAACGATTTTTTATTTTTGCAACTTAAATTTTCTTAAGTGTAAGCAAACTTTTGCTCAAATTTCATTGATATATATATATAA
>NW_009914697.1:0-2500 GCF_000696875.1 Nestor notabilis
GGGGGAGGGAACAAAAAAAACCAAAAAACCCAACTAGCAATGGGAATACACCCTATTTCAGTAAAATATGCACACAGCCACACTCTCAGACATTTGAGATATCCCTTCATCTCACAACCAATGTTCAAATCAGACAGGCATTTGCCTGAATGACAGAAACTTCAACCCATTTGACTAAGAAGAAGCTGCCAGGCTCTCAAAAAAAAAAAAAAAAAAAAAGGGGCAGCTGAAACAACTCGCCTGAAATAATGTTCCCCCTAAAAACACCTTCAGGGCCCTCAGCAGAAAGAACATTAATTTGGCAAAGACATACCCTATTTCATGTCCTGTGGACAAAAAGATGCCATTCTCCTCTACATTGCTCTCCTTTCAAATGCACTGGCTTAGTGCATGTCCACTGCTTCCACTGTGCTCAGACCTCCACAAAGACATTTTGGCTTCCTACCCCACCAGGCCATGCACTCAACAAAAGCAGATAGAACTGTCTCTGTATAGGGTCTGCCAAGAGGTTGCTCAGTAGACTCGCTGAATCAAACTCTTAGTACCTCAGATGAAGCTTCTCTGCATCTTGTAGTGCCATTATCCCTAAGCAAGCAATTTAACTTACTGTTTTGTGACCATTTTAGATGCTGCAAGATAACCCCTGCCACTTCCAGCTGCCACTTCACAGGAGCACAAATCTCCCAACAAACCCAGAGAAAATGTCTACAGCCCTATGAAGATGTCATTAACTGAGGGGTATAAGGTACCCTACCTGCCTACTATATTCGATTCCCTGTATTTAGGCACCTAATTCACCTCCTTAGTATCTTTTATAAGACCTTTAAAAAGGCAGGTAAATAAAGCCTTGGGGGAGTAGTCAAAATTAATTTTACAGTCAACAAACTGAATTGCAGCTACTAGATGTCAGCATTAAGGTCACACAGTACTTTAAGAAAACTTCTTTTGAAATGCATTGCATCATAAGCTTGTTTCCAGGAATCACCACACTGCTTACTCATTACATGTCAACTCCTTTCCTTTCACTGTATCATGTACTATCAGGGAACACAGCTTTTTCTGTTTGAAAACCAAACCACTCAATATTACCACAGCTGCACTTTAACTCATTCCCTTCCTGCAAAGGCCCCCGCAACTGTCCTCCCAGTAAAAATGCTCTGAATCTTGGGTCTACAGGAGCTGACACTTCGTTAATTCCTGCTACTGTGTTTCTTTTCCCCTTTTCTGTTATGAGAACACGGTTTGGGAGGTAACAGTCTCCTGAAGCACAGGACTTCAGCCTGCTACACAAGGTTATTACAGTAGTTGAACCTTTGCTTTGCAAATGCCACATTGCAGAGATTCAATTTTAATGGAGAAGCTAGGCCAGAAGATCAGATACTAGCTTCCAAAACAAGGCTACTTGAAAGAGGTTTCGTACCTCTTTCATCCACATACAGTACTACTGCTCCCTCACCACAGCCAAAACTAGCACCAAGTCAAGCCTTCTGTTAAGGCCTTTGACTCACCAGCTTGGCAGAAAACTATTCCAAGTTTTTTGCTCTGGTAGTTTTCTGCTGGTTTAGTGAGCTGAAGCAGCTTACAGACGGCTACAGTGCAATTAACACAACATAGACCATGGAAGACAGTCAAAAGTAGTTAAGAAGAGACCTCCCCTCCTCTTTTGACAGCAACAAGTATTAGTGAGCTCACCTTGTCTCATAAAAATCACCAAAAGGAAAGAAATCTTTCCCCAACCTAGGACTGGACCCTCCTGAGCAGCAGCACCTGGATACTAGGCAGTAGGAAAGAAAGTGGGAAGGCACAAGGGGCCAACCGCCCTTCTCTGGCAGCAAGCCACCCTCTATAGTTTTGGCATCACTCCTCCTTAATGGAGAGTTCTGATTATGTCCAAGTACTGCTATGTCAAGTATGTACTCAATCTCCAACTAAAGCTTTTCTCCATGCTTACAAGCATTCCTCCAAATACTTCCCAACTTCCTTGAAACATTACTGTGACTTCTTGCTTAACCTAACGACTTCCAACTAAACTGCATAAAAGACACCATACAAAACAGTTAAACAAACAAACTGAATGCTAAGGGCTTGTGTAGCTCCAGAATTCACACTGGCAATACAACCTCAATTCAGTTCTTTATAGAAAGGCTGCCTGAAGTGATCTTGAGCTGCAAAGTCTATTTCGCTGACTTGTGACCATTGCCCTGTTAAGCTCAAAGGACTAGTGCTCAGGAATGACCACAGGATCAGTGAATTAAATTCTCTCCAGGCCTTCTACTAGAGGACTGGAACAGTTGATAGCTGTGCAAGTGTTTGGAGCACTGCATGATCACGCTCTTCGGACATTGATTCCAGTTTACCAAGGAGGCTTTTAGCCTGAAAACAAATGCAAACAGCTCTGAACAATAATGTGTACAGTTTCCAAGCTAGCTACCTTGTACAAGAACAGCACAGCTGCATTAGTATGGCGCTCCACCAACACCAATAGCTTGCTGTTCAGCAG
>NW_009914697.1:2531-5867 GCF_000696875.1 Nestor notabilis
GCAGAGCACCGCACTAATGTGATTATATTGCTTCTAGTACCTGAGCTAGCACATTTGTCATCTTCTATTCCTTTTCTCTGGAATAAAGAGAGTTCAGTTTTTGCTATTTTCTTAACACCTAAATAATTCAATCACTTTGGGGGTTTTTGGTTGGATTTTTTTTTTTTCTTTTTTTTTTTTTTTTGGGGGGGTGTGAGGGGTTGGGTTGTGAGGAGGGAGGGATAGGGGGCAGGAGATTTGGGAAAAATTTAGTCAGATTTCCCTAACTGAAACTGTGTATCTCCTGCCTCGATAACCTGCTAGCCTGTACCCACTACTACCATCTTCTTCTAATCACTTCTGTTCACATCAAGCTGCCATCTTTTCCAAGCTGCCTATGCATCTGCAAGTCTTCCCTGGACATCAGAAATAATTATGTCCAGCCACAACCAACAATGACAAGAGCAAACTGGAAGAACAACTCACAGCAGGTACTTGCTCAGAAGAGGGGTTATCTCTCAAGTCAATGAGGAGAAGAGCAGGAACACAAACCACAGCCTCCTCATTCACAGTCTGGGGCTCCTATCAGGACACTGAAACAGTGAGGTGTACCAGGTACCCAGACCCTGCCACAAGTTACGGAAACACCAGAGCATCAGTGAAACTGCCCAGAGTACTGAAGTTCTGACAAAACACAAGTGCGCTGGTATGCTCCAAAGCAGCTGCGTCTCTTTGCTTAAGGCTTCCTGAGACATCTGGCATGAGGAAGACATTGAGAGCAGGCAACATTAGGTCAGCCAGCAAAAAAATCAGCAGTCACAAGCAACTGACAGCGGTTTTACAACAGGAAGTATGGGGAAAATCGCTCTGCCAGCAGTACTGCCAGATGTCATTTCTTTTGAGTTTGCCTGTAACTCATCATCAGAAGAGAAATAGAGGAATATTGCAGCACCTGTTAGTATCTCTGGTCTTTGGCTGAACCACATACCTTATCTGTACAGGCACACCTGTGCACAGGCAGGCCCTGGGGGTGTAACAGTGGGACACCTACCACACACAGACCTTGGGAGCAGCTGTATTGACCTGAGGGCGGAAGGCAGTGACAGCGACATTACCTCCACTTGTCCCAAGTTTCCACAAGTCTTTGAGTTGCTTGATAAGCATCTACCAACTTATTTTTCTACTTAGTTATATATTTCTATGCTGGTTTTGATACTGAAAAACGTTCAAGAATCTTTATATTCTCACCTTTATTAAGTTTCACTTTTTTTTTTTTTAATAAAAAAAGGTATGCAATAGAAAAAGTGGTTAAAATTTCTATAACAACACTTTGTTAAGAAAAGCTATAAAGCCTCAGCATTTTACTGTTTTGTGATCACAAATCATATTGTACTGGTTAAACTTATAAACACTTATTTCAAATTAAAAATGTAAACAGTAAATTAACAAAACATTTCTAAGCTTTGTCCCCTGCCAGCGTTATGTCATTATGCTGATGAGATGGGGCTCTTCCAGGACAGAAATACAGGGAAGAACATCCTTATTTTTTTGGCTTTCTTTTCCTTTAAAGTAGCCTGCTTCCTTCTGTCAAAAATATCTACAAGAATAGTTTCAAAGTTTGAAGTCTAGGTATAAGATATACATCATACAATGCAGACACAAATTCCAGGCTTAAAAATATGAAAGCAGAAAAAATATGTTTGCACCGCCAGCATGCAACCACCAGGCACAAGGAGATACTTTAAGGGATACTTCCAGTTTCTGTATGTGTTCAGTGAAATCCAAGAGTTCATACTTTAAAAAGTTACAATGTAAATCTATTTCCAAAAAGACTGCCGATTAGAATTCCAGCTTGTCAGTAAAGTATCAAGATAAAAAAAAAAGCAGACAAGAGCTTGCAAAGACCGAGAGAAAAGCAACATAAAAGCCAACATATGAAACAATGTGAAGCAAGTTAACACAGAATAGGAAACACTGTTTTACAGTCAAGGGTGGTGAGAGGAGGAGAGTATGCTTTAAAAAAGAAAAAGCAGTCAAGACACTGGGAAAAAAAAAAAAAAACCAAACCCAAAGAACCAAAACCAAAAACCCAAAACCCAACAAACCAGGCAAGAGCAATTAAGTAAACAACATGTTAAGATCACAGGCTGAATCAGAAGGAAAGGACACTCCCAGAAACAACGTGTAGTATTGAGAACTCACGCTGACATATGAAATGAAAATAAAGATCTGGAAACTAAGTGCAGTCCCTCTGTTATCTCCTATGTTTACATGACCAGAAACCTGCTTTGGGCAGTTACTGTGTTGTTGGTGGCTCCTGTGTAGAAGTGAAGAAGAAAGAAGAGTAATAGAATGGAAAAGGAGGAAGAAATATTAAAGAGATACCGGGATATGCATGTACATATATACACAAACATACAAGTATATGCATACATACACACCTGGATCCATATTTAATAAAAGATAACTTGAACTAGTTGACACATAGGAGGACAACCAAAAGCAGCAGTATATTTAAGTTTTATCTTCTTCCTCCTGCTTATTCACTTGTTGCAGTCTTCTACACTACAGGATTGTGTTCATCACGTTTGGAGCCTCATTACTTCTAAATGCTTCTACATGGCAATTCAAGATAACTTGAAAGAGTTTGCTGGTATTTCTAACTGTTCCGTGTGCCTTGGGGAGCCTGTGTGACTAAACCAGAAGACAACGTAGTGTCTGCGCGCTTCAAGATGTGGTCTATACCATGTATGCACTCCTGAGAGTTTTCCCCTTCAAAACACCTTTGCATTGGTATTCACTGCTTAGGACTGCTGCACAATTTGCTAGAATAGTTAAACTGCTGCAGGGACTCTAGAGCACAGAACATAACTTGAAATTTGTGAGAGCATATTATCTGATGTTCCGTGAGATGTCAGGGCTCACTTTTCAGACCACTCTGTAGAAACACAATAAAAATACATCAGTCCAAGTAAGGCTAACAATGTTTCACAAACACAGAAACAATCAGTAGTTATGGTCTTACTCCTATCTCATTTCTATCACTACAGAATAGGAAACGTATACTACTAATTAGTTCATAAGACCTAATCTCTGCAGGCAGCTGAAACTGTCAGCTCGATAAATAATAATGACGGGAAGATGAACTATATTATCAAGGAAATTCTTCTGTCAGAGGACCGCGCCAAGCTCTGCTCACGAAAGTCTTGCCCATACAGAGTTTGGAGAATTTCTCTAAGGAAAGGCTATACAACGGTATCTGAACCAACCGAGCAGTACGGAATTTGTCAAAACCGATAGTGTGCAGACACCTTACCGCTATAACCTACACTGACTGTATTTTCCCCAAATATCCTC
>NW_009914698.1:0-2180 GCF_000696875.1 Nestor notabilis
TGTGTTAGGGCGGGAGGGATGCTGTGGGCAGCCCCTGCCGGTGCTGCCAGGAGCCTGGGGGCTGCACATCCCAAGGAATGCAGTGCCAGAGCCGAGATTCAGGAGCAGAGGCTGTGAGGGGTTGGGAGCTGGTCTCTGCTCCCAAGGAACAAGGGATGGGACAAGAGGAAACGGCCTCAAGCTGCCCCAGGGCAGGTTTAGCTGGAGCTGAGGAACAATTCCTTGCCCAGAGGGTGCTCAGGCATTGGAATAGGCTGCCCAGGGCAGGGCTGGAGTCACCATCCCTGCAAGTGTTCACAGCCCGGGTAGACAAGACCCTCAGTGCCACGGGTGGCCTTGGCAGTGCTGGGAATGGTTGGACTTGATGAGCTTAAAGCTCTTTTCCAACCTGATTGGTTCTGTGACTCTATGGAGGATCCTGCTCTGCTCCAGAGGGGTTTGCGCAGGGCAGGTACTCCTAAAACAAACACTGGGTAATGTCCAGAGGGCTTGAGAAGCTCATGGCCGGCAGCAGTGCTGTTTGTCCCCTCTATTTGAGCTGAAGCTCTATTTGACAGCTTTCAGCAAACAAAACCTTCAGTTTCTGTGTGTGGTTTTTCACACTGCAGTGTTCTGCCACAGTAAAAAGTCTGCTTTACACCCTGAGCAGTCTCAAAGCAGTGAGGTCCTGAGCATGTTCTGGTTTTGGCTCGGTGTAAGTTCTGTGTCCATCTGTCTTTGCTTATTGCCTGAGCCCTTCTCTGTGAAGGGACGATCTTTGGGCTGTTCTGGAGCATTTCGGCTCGTCCGTCCATTCTCAGTTCACCTATGTTTTAATATCAGCCCTGAAACATTATTTCCCTTCAGAGCTTTGATCGAAACCTTCATCCGGAGGAGAGATTTTCACCCCATGACCTCATTAAGAAAATCAAAGAGCAGAAGGAGGAGCTGGGCCTGATCATTGACCTGACCTGTACAACTCGTTACTATGGGCCAGAGGTGAGTCTTGGTCCTGCTGCTGGGGAAGTGAAGCTCTGTGTAAGCCCTGACATTGCTGATAAGGTGGAAGATGTTTCTTGCAAGAAGATAACTTCAGTCTGAGGCACTCGAATCTTCTGGCAGGGGGGTGAGTTGGGGCATGGAAGGCCCATTGGGGTGAGGTTTTCATCCTCAATCAAGTTCAGGCCTGGAGTCTTCAACCTCTGTTGTGTAGATCCTTTCTGTCCCAACCAGCACAAGTTTTGTGATCCCCTAAACCTGTTTTTATAGGCTCTCCTGAGTGAAGAGCTGTTTATAATCAGCTTTGCCTTGTGGTGTCAAATGTGGGGATAATGGCTTGGCAAAGTGTTCCAGCTTCTCCATGTCCCTGGGGAGGAAAGGCAAGAGAAATGAAAATGCCATAAGGCTGCTCTGAAATATTGGTCTTATGTCCAGGGGGTGAAACAGAAGCTTTTTCCCTAAAACAGTGTTGCTGCTCTGTTGGTCTTAGTTGAAAAGCTGCTTTTCTGGGTTTAGGGTGAGTGCTTCTCTGCTAAGAATCCTTGTGCTTTTTGTGGAAACCACTGACTTTCTTGTAGGAGCTCCCAGCCTCAATCTTCTACTCAAAGATCTTGACAATGGGACATGAAATCCCAAACAGAAGCACCGTTTCTCAGTTCAAATATGTTGTGAGACAGTTTCTGAGAGAGAACAGAAACAACGGTAAGTGTGGATTTCCCTTGGGAAGGGCACTGCAGGGCTGGGGGCCAGGGATGTTTTAATCATAGAATCACAGACTGGTTTGGGTTGGAAAGGAGCTTAAGATCATCCAGTTCCAACCCTGTGCCACGGGCAGGGACACCTTCCACTAGAGCAGGTTGCTCCAAGCCCCTGTGTCCAACCTGGCCTTGAACACTGCCAGGGATGGGGCAGCCACAGCTTCTCTGGGCACCCTGTGCCAGCGCCTCAGCACCCTCACAATAAAGAACTTGTTCCTTATCTCCAACCTGAACTTGCTCTGTTTCAGTTTGAACCCATCACCCCTTGTCCTGTCACTGCAGTCCCTGATGAAGGTCCCTCTCCAGCATCCTCGTAGCCCCCTTCAGACACTGGAAGCTGCTCTGAGGTCTCCAGCAGCTTCTCTTCTCCAGGCTGAACAGCCCCAATGTTCTCAGCCTGTCCCCATACAGGAGGTGCTCCAGCCCCTGAGCATCCTTGTGGCT
>NW_009914698.1:2286-4611 GCF_000696875.1 Nestor notabilis
TCCTGCTGGCTCTCTGATAACTTGGCACTGAGTTGAGCTTCAGTTGCATTTGAGACTCCATCTCTAGGCTGTCTGTAAACACAGATCACTGTTAGTCCTTGGGAAATGTGGAATGGCTTTTTGTGGAGCTTTTAAATCCATCTTCCCTGCAGTGAGCTGTGTGACCGTGCAGATAAGCTCAGGATTAACTGAGTTCATGAGTTGAGTCGGTGGCTTTAATTAGACATAAATACAGTGATGTTGGTGTGTGGTCCCTTGTATTTGTTTATGCTGGTGTCCCTGTTGGAGGGTGAATGCAAATGGGCTTGTTCTGGTGGGATTTTGGAGAAAGGCTGTTTAAATATAACCTGATTGTGGTGTGTTGCAGATAAACTCATCGGAGTTCATTGCACGCATGGCTTGAACAGAACTGGCTACCTGGTTTGTAGGTGAGTCAAACTGGGTTAAATGGTGGCATTGCCAGCTGCTTGGTGCTCCAGGAGGAAATAGAGTTGAAGCAGTAAGTCAAGAGTCAAGTGAACTGCGTCATCCCAGACTTGAGCATTTCAGTTTCAAGGAGGTGGTTGTTGGGAACACTTCTTAGCCCAAATCTCAGATGACCAAATGCTGATCCTCCATTCCGGCATGGAAAAGAAGCTCTAAAAACCTCCCAGTTACTCTTTCTTGTTGAATTAGCTCAAACCTCTTAATGTTTCCATAGCTAGTAGTGTAATTAGAGTTTTCTTGCTGTTCAGGTACCTGATTGATGTTGAAGGCATGGAGGCAAACACAGCAATCGAGCGTACGTACGTGTATGATGTTCTTGCTGGGTGCAGGATGTTTATTGTGGGCTTGTGGTTTTAGATGGTCAAAAGGCTTGGGCTGGCTCCAGGGAGGTAACTGTGGTTTTGCTCTGTATGTGTGTATTCCTGTAGTGTGGAATGATTGCTGGATCAGGGCTGCAGGGGGGTCTCCCCAGAGCACAGCAGAGGGGCAGGATCCCCTCCCTGAGCTGCTGCTCACGCTCTGGGGGTGCACCCAGCACACAGGGGGTTCTGGGCTCAAGCACACACTGAAGCCAAGTCATGGGGAGCTTCTCCTACCCCAACACCCCCAAGTCCTTCTCCTCAGGCTGCTCCATCCAGTCTCCCCACCTGTGTTTGTATTTCTGATTTCCCCAACCCAGGAGCAGGACCTTGCTCTTGGCCTTGTTGAATTCCATGAGGTTTGCACTGACCCACCTCTATAGCCCGTCAGGGTCCCTCTGGAATTAAGTTTATGGCCTGACTGTGGAGCTGAGCCTGATTGAGGGAATGTGGTGGGCACTGAATAGGGGTTGGATCATGCTGAGCTGCAGCTCTTCCCTCTGCCAGGCTGTGGTGTGAAGGGCATTAACATTGAGTGGAGTCACTGTGTGTGACCTGAGTGCATTAGTGCTGGTTGAAGGGGTTAAAGTCCTTCTGAAGGGGTTAAAGTCCTTCTAAAGGGTTTAAATCCTCTGCAGCTCCATAGGTGACGTGTAGAGAGTGGTGTTGTAACTCAGACCTGTTTCTCTCCAGTGTTCAACAGAGCTCGAGGGCATCCTATAGAGAGAATCAACTATATCCAGCATCTTCAGCAGAGAACTGTAAAAAAGTGAGTCTTTTTGTGTGCATAAGCAAGTGTGTGTGTCCAGGGAGAGCTGCTGTCAAGGAGCAGATGCTAAATGTGACTGGTTCCGAGGAAGGGAGATAGAAGGGGCCAGTGGGGAAGGAGGAAGGTGGGCAGCTGGGAGATCTGGGTTGAAAGATCTGCTGCCATTCTTTTTGGGGGAGCAGTGATGCAGAGGGATGGGGGGTTTTACGTGTAAAAGAGCTCTTTGGATCATTTGTGAGCAGTTTGAACAGTCAAAACATACAGATTTCTTTTTAAGGAATTGTGGACTAAACAGATTGGACTCAGGCCACTTCAGAGAAAAAGCTGCCCCTCCCCCAAACAGCAAAACCCAGATGATCAAGTATAATTCACATCATTCAGACCAGTACCCCATAGCAGTGCCCAGGTAGGTTTTTGGCTTCTTGCCTTTAAGCTCCTTTCTCGTGTTTAAGACACTTAAACTTGGACAAGCTGCATCTCAGAGAGCACACAAGAGAGCATTGCCCCACCAGCTCTGCAGGGAGGAGAAAAACCTCCCTGCAACTTGTCTGGAGGCAACATGTCATTGAGGAGCTCCTTGTGTCTGCAGCAGCAAAGCTCTTTGCTGTTTGTTATTCAGTGGAATAACGAACTTGTGCCTGTAGATGTGGGTTGACAGAACTGACAGCGTTGGTGCTAGTTTCTAGTGGAATCATCTCAGATGCACATTCC
>NW_009914698.1:4994-5313 GCF_000696875.1 Nestor notabilis
CCCCATCCCTGGCAGTGTTCAAGGCCAGGTTGGACACAGGGGCTTGGAGCAACCTGCTCTAGTGGAAGGTGTCCCTGCCCAGGGCAGGGATTGGAGCTGGAGGAGCTTTAAGGTCCCTTCAACCCAGACCATTCCCTGAAAACTTTCCTTACTGTGACTTCTCCTGGTTCTGACTTCTGAATTTCCATTCCAGGAAATCCAGCGGCACCAAGAAGAGCCACAGGAGAGGTGCCACGGTGCAGGCATCGTACCAGGAGCCAGGACATGAGCTCAGGGTGATGGATCCAAGGCAGCCCCATGGCTTGGCAGCGAGGAACTG
>NW_009914699.1:0-229 GCF_000696875.1 Nestor notabilis
AGCATCCAGCTGCTGTGCAGTCTTCCCTTTCCCAGCTCACCTGAACCCGTGTCTTTTCCGTGAGGACCTTGGGGCAGTGGGAGGGTATGATGAACCCTATCTGCTGCGACATCCGTGATGCCTCCTCTCCATCTTCCTTGCTGACTGGTTCAGCCTGGGACTCAGGGTAGTGAGACCATTGCATGCTACCTCTGGATCTCACTCTGATTCCTAAAGTTGTCTGGCTCTG
>NW_009914700.1:0-14210 GCF_000696875.1 Nestor notabilis
TATTATATAACATTGTCAACATCAACACCACAAAATAAAAGTAACATCCTAGTTGTTTTCGTTCAAGCATTCTGACCGTGTTGAGAAAGGCAGCAGGAGTTTGGTGTCCTTTGGAGAACAAAAAGAGCAGGAGGGCAGGGAAGAGGACAAGGGCACAGGGCTGGCGGTGGCAGCAACGCAAACTGGGTGGGGATGGGGGCAGGGGGGATGTGTGCCACACTGTTGGGTTTTCTTTTGAAACAAAAGAAAAAGGGATGGGGAGGGGGGAGTAAGTCACACCGAAATGACTATTTCATCTGTGGCTTCAATCAGTGTCCGTCCCTCTTGAGTGCTATTGGTGAACATTCAGTTAAAGGAGTCTTGCAAAATACTCTCGTTTTTATTATCAATAGGGTTTGGGGGTTTTTTTGCCTTTTCCCATTTTCCTTTTCTTGTTTTTTTCCATGGTTAATGCTCTTGCACTTTCCTGACTCCCTTGTTAGCTGTTCTCGCTCCACTCTGGCACCATTCCCACGCCGTGGACCGAGTGGTATTGGTGGGGAGAAAGGGTTCGAGGCACGCCGTGGGAATACAGGAACTCTGCGGGCTGTAAGCTGCTTGGGGGGGACTGGATGCCAGTTTGAGGTCCACACTGCCGCACAATGGGTTGGTGAGAAACAGAGGTTTGGTGCTGAAACATGCTATGGGTATCTCCTATTTGTGGGGAGGTATGGTTGGCCACACTGCTGAGCCGGGGCATCAGCGGCCCCGAGGTGAAGTGGGCAGAGAAATGTTGGTAGGGTAACCTGTCCATCGGCTGCATGGCAGACACTGTGCAACTGCTGTAGGATGGCACACTCGGCCACGTGTTACAGCTGATGTCCTCCAAGCTGGGCACAGGGTCCGTGGGGGGAGCAGAGCTGGCATACATACATGCTTGGCGCTGGGCTGATTCAGTCCTGTATGAAGTGTTCAGTCCCTGCTGCTGGGGGTAACTGGACCTGTAGAAAGGGTCCTCATCTGCTGGAGAAGTTTCCATGTAGGGCTTCTTGTAGGGATGCTCAGTGGTGGAACATTCCTCATCTGTTGGGAGAGAAAAACTCCTGGTAGTGAACAACAATACTGTGCCCTCGGCTGAACCTCCCTCTCCACAGTCCTCATTTTACCAAGGACACAGCCTGCACAGAGCTGATCCAGACACTTCTTTCAGTTATGGCAGTGTAAATACAGATTCCTTCATTGGAATTCATCTGAATCAATCCAGCTGAAATCAAGTCTTGCACTGCTGGAGTGGGAAAGGGATTGACTAGGAGCTCTGGGAGGAAAATCAAGGCAGTAAGATACTGGAGGGATCCTCAGGCTTACCTTGCTTGATGCTACCTAATATACACCTCCAAGCTCTTAATCTCCCTTCAGCTGCAGTACTTTGACCAGAGGTGTAACATCTGCCTGTGGATACATTGCACCTAAAAAGGTCTCCACTCCCAACTGAGAGGCTCAGAGCTGATGCTGCTAACTAAAAGCTTTTACAATGATATATTTTCACAATAAATGAGGCAGGAATGGAGATCACAATAAAAATTCCCCCCCGGGAGAGCTTCAGCGATGGCACAGTTGAGACAATCAGATTTGGAGTTGTACAGCCCCAGTCTTTAGCTGTGCCAAGGAGAGCTGGGCACATAAATCCCATGCACGGAGCCAAGTGTAACAGCAAAGAAAAGTAAATTTCACAGCTAGAAACAACAAGGCACAGCTTGCCGAGCCCTTTGTTTTCTGCAGCATCCTGGGCCAACAGAGGGAAGAAGATAAACAATTTAGGTGAAAACTCTAGGGTGAAGCAAACTGAATAAATGAATATGCCTTTATTTACTCATTCACAGGATCATCAAATGAAATCCAGCTTTGCCAGAATGGATGGCAAAGTTCCCAAGGACAAGCACTTCATCAAGAGATTTTAAGGACAATGAGGCAGAGGGGAGCTTCTTCCAACCCAGATTAACTTTGCTGCTGTTTCAAGGACAAGATTTCTGGTGCAGGCAGAAAAAACATCCCACTTCACCTAGAGCCCTCTTAGCTGCACTCTTTCAATGAGGGGGAAGCTGAAAGAAAACCACATGAAACAGCCCTTTCCACATTTTCTCAACCAACATGTTTTGAGCTGTGATTTTTTTCCACCCTGAAAATACAAAGGGATGAAAAAATCCCAAAACCAGCTCCACAAAAAGGACTGAAAGCATCTGACCCCCAAGAAGCACTTGCAAAACCACAGGTACACAAGTGTTGTTGCTGGGCTGCTCCAAGGTGAGCGTCCATGTCTCTCCTTCAGGAGGTACAGATGGGCAGCACGGACACCTCTTGTTTCTTGTCAACATGCTTACTGCGAGATACAGCCATGTGCTTTCTCCTGGAAGCTGAACCCACTCTGCTTGTAAAATAACCCATTATTCCCTCTCAGGTGTCTGCCAAGCCCAGCTGGAACAACTGCTGTTGTTAGTCTTCTTGGCCCAACCACCCCAGAAAATGTCAGGTACCGAGATACACTCCATGGGGACCTTCTCCTTGGTGTCCTTTTACTTTGTAATAGCCTGTAAATTGAGCTGGTAAAAGCAAAGTCCCATTTCGTGCTTTCTTCCTGACAACAGTAAAACCTGGCTCCTTAGTCCCAGCACCACAGAGCCCTGATAATCAAGTTATCTCCCTTCCCTGTTGTCACTTAAATTGGGATAGAAAGTAGAATGGGACAAGTGAGCAATGCAATAATATCTTTAAAACAGCTGGAACAGCAAGCAGATAGATGCAAAAGTGTATCACCCTCCTTCATCCTGATCAGAGTAATTTTATATAGGAGAGATGGAGAGGATGTTGTCCCCTGAAAGACCAAAGCTGGAAACACAGGTCTAAGCTCCGTCTCGAGCACAGGTCTGTGTATCACAGGAGGCACATCTGGAAGAATAGCCTGAGCCCAAGCTTTTACAGACAGCCTCAAAGTTTTGGATCCCTGTCCCACCACTGAGTAATAAGAACACTAGGGTGGAAAAACAATGTCTTGTAAAATGAAGCATTGTTCTGCTAATAAAGTTTTCAGCATTAAACCGCATTACTCCGCTGGCATAAGACATCATTGGCTTGGGGTTTGACTGTTTATTTTATTTCATTTTTTTAAAATATACAACACAAACCAGTCAAACTCTGTTTTTCAGTTGTGTAAAACTGCGCCTGACTTACAACCTCAGGTTGCTGATTTTTCCATTTAGCCCAGACATCCCACTACCGGCCCCAGCCCAGACAGGCAGAGCCACAACATTATGGGTCTGCTTCCAGGATTCGCTGCAGGTGAAGGGAGAAAAACAAAACCAACCAGAATTGCAGTGGAAGCCCTGTAGGTACCCTCTCTTCTTCTGTAAGTTGTTGTGATGGCTCTGCTGGCCTCTCTAGAGCCAGCTCCACTGATGTTGTATCAGGAAAGGTCATCATCACTCAGGTTGTAAGATGTGTAAGGACACCATAGCCATCTCCAAAGTGACAGTCACTAATGAAGGATTACAGCCTATCCTAACAGCTTCTGTCTGCCCTCTGGCTCCTCTTTCTGATGATTTTCCCACCTACATAACCTCGGAGTGATGGATAAGGAGAACAGTCCATCTCCATCATCACATGGGATGATAGAGACAAGAGATGCTCAGCTGGTTCCAGCAGATCAATTTACATTGGTCCAAGCTTTCTGAAAATATGAAGTCTGATCTGACATTGTCCCACCACTCCTTGCAGAGGAGACCAGAGCCAGCACAGAGCAGGTAAAGTGCCTCCATATGGTGTATGGAACAGATCTAGGAGTGGAAAGGGGACATATTCAAGGAAGAGGGTGGCAAAAGGAGAACAAGACAAACAGAGCTCTTACACAATGCTGAAGGCTGCTGTTTAAATTCATCCCCACCTGCTCTGGAGCTTGGACTGTCCCAAGGCCATAATCCTCTCTCTGAAGATCCTCTCACCTCTTCAGCATCAGTGTGAGCAGGACATAGGAGATACCTGGTCTGCTCTGGGTTTGATTCTTGATGTTGATTCCCTGATAGAACTTCACTATCTTTTTCCTGTTGCCACTGAGCCCTCAGAGGTGCTGGGCACTTCTGGGGGATGCTGACCATCCTCCCCTTTTGTTACTATTCTTGGAAGCCAAGGGTGGCAATCAGCTCTTGTGACCAGTCTCTCCATACTGCACAAGCCTCAGAAAGCAAAAGGTTCTGCCAAGGAGGAGAAGCTGCCAGCACTTGGGAGAAGCTGCTCCGAAATGGATCCAAGGAAAACGGAGCCTGCAGAATGGGGTGGAAACTGGCACTCTCACAAGGAATCTGATGATCTATCTAATGAAGGAGCTTGAGCGAGAGGATAAGCAGTTCCAAGATTTCCGGTATTTACTACTTCCAGCTGGGTTGTAAATACCACACAAATGGCTTTTTAAATGGAATTTTCCCAATTCCATCCAAAAAGAAATGCAAACATGTAAAACCTCAAGACTACAGAGTGCACTGGGCTCACCTCTTCCTCTAGTGTAAATCAAGAGAACTCCATTTCCAATTCATGACAATCAGCTCCCTGGGTCAGAAGACAATGAAGAATGGGACACTACTGGTTTAGTTTTTAAAGTTCACCCACACTTCCAGGGCATGACAGTAGGCTCATCCCAACTTTGTGAGGGAGACACAATGGGTGATTATCACTAACACTGTTGGTTTATCCTGACTAGTTTCTAGTATGAATCTAACATGAGCCTGAATAGCCAATACCACTGTGCAAGACTGACGAGGGCTGTCAAAGAAGGCATGAAAAAGGCAGAGTCAATCCAAATTAACATCCCTAGAGGGCAAATGAGACTTACATCATAGGACATGAAACCTAAGATACCCTGGTTATTTCAGCAATCACACAGTTTGTGAGTATGGCTGCATTGCACTGCAGGAGAACACAACAGAAAGGGTTGTGGGCTAGAGACAATTCAATGCCAAAAGCTGGAACCTCTTCTAGAGGGGCAGTGAGTTGCCAGCACTGCCTGCAGAGGCACAGGAGTCACCTCCTGATGGGAGAATGGGATACTTATATGAAGCCATTGAAACTACAGTGCCACAAGCAACGTGGCTGCACAGCAAGAGCTGAGTGCACACCAGCCCTAGGTATCTCCCCACCATGCAGACAGGCTCTTCTTCACCCTTGGTGTCCCAGCAGCCACCTCGCTCTGGGTTCCACTGCATCTACTCAAGCAGCAAACACCTCTGGCTATAGCATAGCTCAAGCCTTGGCCAACTCATTGCATCTCCTAACATCAGCAGGACGAGCAGCATGTCCTCCAAAAAGAGACCCCATACCTGACTTTTGTCCTACAGATTCTTTGAGCGAAGGAAAAGCTGGGTTGGATGAGGGAGAAATCAGTTCAGTCAACAAAGAAGTCTATCCACCCTGATCGTGCCTGTTCTTGAGGAGAAAGGGGAAAGTCATTGCTGTATCTCCACCAACCTCATCAGAGCAGGAAAGAGATGAAAGAGACATTCTTCCCCATGGTCATGTCCAACCTAGGTAGCTGAAGGATACAGTCCTCACTGGTTGGAGCCAGTGAGTTCTGCCACGTCCCTCTTCTCCCTCAAGAAGAGTGCCAACATGACAACTTTTATAACCTCCCCAGGGAGAGGCTGATCCAGTTGCCTCCTGTTCAGCATCACAAGCATACCAGAAGTCTGCCAAGTGGTTGAGATTGTGTAAGGGTGGAAGGGAGCAGAGGTTTAGAGGGATGGCTTTTTACTTCACAGGAAATCTGAGGGAGCGGATAATACAAGGGAAAACAAGCCCCAATGCCTTAATTGGGATGTGGGGCTAAAATGAAAGACAGAAAAGCAAGCTGCCTGCTGGTAAGTCATTTTAGGCTTCTCCAAGCACAACAGTGAGAGAGGGAGAGGTGGAGAACAACTAGAAAAACTAGAAAAAAAGGCAAAGCTCTAACTGGTCTTTGTTGCAGCCTGAAAATCCACATCAAGAACTGAAACCACTCCTTGGTAAGATACAGGATTGGCGTTAATACATCCTCTCAAGACAAGCAACTTTGTGAAACCCCAGGAGAAATCCAGGATTGGAGTTAATCCATCCTCTCAAGACCAGCAACTTCATGAAATGCCATGAGAAATCTCAGTGTGGAGCTGGGATACAAGGCAGGATGATTCTTGCCTTGAGGACTGACATTCCCCAGGATCCAGTATGTTCAGAAAGTGCCTGGAGCAGCTACCCCATTGCACCATGCTGGGGTTATTCCCAATGCTGCAACCCCAAACTCCCACCTGGGCACCCGGAATTGCCAGGTTCAGAGCTCTGGGATGTGTCCGTCCTTCCTTCCTCACCCAGAAGAGCATCACCTCCCTGAAACAGAGGAGCTTTCAGAGATAACATCCCCTCGCAGCTCTGCTGCTCTCCCCTAATGTAACTCCATATCAGATCTCCAGAGTGAATCCATCTTCACTTGACAGCTAAGAACAACACTGTCAACCACAGAGCTAAATCTTTGTCTTAGGTCACCAAGGAAGTAGAAGTTGAAAAAGGTGCCTTCAAGTTGCTTGAATACAGACCTATTCTTAACTGAGCCAAAACCAAGACTTGACCTCCTGATTAAAAAGGATACAGAGAAACATCATGAGATGTCAAAGCTGGAAGGAGCCATATCTGAGACACTATCTTGGAAATGGTATTTGCTACAGCAGATACAGACACCAGCTGGTCTCAAACCCAGCTGTATTGCCCTCTGCCCCTGTGAGAACTTCTCCATCCCTACAGCCTTGCAAAAAGGAAATAAGCCATTAGAGATAAATCCTAAACTGACTGAAAAGGAGTCAATGTTTGGGGACTTGATGATCCAATGCAAGCAATAGAGTTCCCAGTCCAGAAAACGGACAGAGGTGCGTTAGAAGTGAACATGCTCTTGCTTTCATGTTTTCTTAGATGATGATGCTTGTTGAAAGTTTTGCAGAAAAGTGGGAAAGCAGGAGAGCTGAGAGAGAAAACTTGGTATTACACTTACAAAGGAGAGACTGGAAAAGGAAGAAAAAGAGGAATATTATAGGTAAGGTTATTTTCCCCAAGTTCAATAAAGACCCTTGCTTGATGCTAGAAGAAAGTGCCACGCTCAGTCTGAGAGGAAACATTGGATCACGTTCTGATTTATCTGCACAGAATTTCTCATCTCTAGTAACTTCTCTTTTTTTCTCCTTTTTTAATTAATTTCACTTTGCAAAGAGCTGCTTGGCAGCTTATGTTGGCTCTCTGTTTCCCATTAACTTCATGTTTCTTTTCTTTAAGCCCTGGTGGCTGTTTTCGATTTACTAGATGCATGGGGAGGGGAGGAAAAAGGCACAGGGAGGAAAGCAGAGACTCAGGCTCCTGAGACATCCAGCTTCACGGAAGAAGCCGGTGGTATCGGACAGGACACTGCTTCTCTTTGATTAAAGCATTTGGCGGCTTTGATAAAAGGCCCTTAACTGCTTGTGCCACTCAAGCCATCGGAGAGATAATGAGAGGCCATCAGCAGTACAGACAAGGACTCCCTTTGCCAGTTCTCCTGCACTTTCGCAAGGGCCATGCAGGCCAAAAGGGGCCGGGGAGCTTCTTACAGGGCAGATAGTCGTCTCTTTTGTGACAATAAGAGGAAGTGAGATAATTGGGGGATTGAGGGAAACCACCCATGGAGACACCACTTAGCGGGAATCCCAAAACTGGAAGGAAACCTCTGTTGATTCCTTATCACGTTACAATGTGGAGGGGAATGATGAATTGCTCTGTGGTGCGGGGACATGCAGCAGTTGGAGATTGTCCAAAGGGTTTGTTGCCATTTGGGCCAGATTGTTTTGGTTAGGTTTTGCAGAGGGGAAGAGGAGCGGGAAAAACTCAGCTCCCAGGGCAAAGGAGCACCAAGGATGGATCACAGGCTGAGGGACATCAAGGGTGAATGGGACCAGCCTTTCCATCACCAACAATGGGGCTTTGCAGCAACCCAGTTATGTCAGAGAACCTCAGCAAGGGCTACACACCCCACCTCTGACTTTAAGGGACACTCTGGGAAGCCACTGCAACTCCTTCTTCCCCACCAAACAGCTAGCTCATGTCTAGCATCACCATTTCCAACCACAGCTTTGCTGTATTCCATAGGAGCACACAGGTCGCCTGGTCGGCTGGAAGGGTCAGAAAATGAGGCCTCCATTCATCACTGTTCAGCTCAGTCTCAGGAAAATATTAAGATTTCTCAATGTTTTTTTCTGTTTTGCATTTATATTTGTACACAACACGCGTTACAACAACGAGGAGATTCACCAAGGATGGGAGAGGGATTTCCACTGTCCTTCTGCCTCATCTGCCAGCATCCGCTACCTTAGCCTGTTTGTCTGCACTGCACATCCCAGTGCCCCAGGGGTTATGTTGCTAAAAATAATGACATGTGGCTGACTGATAGGACCATGCAGGGAGGCAGGAAGGGATCTGCTGTGGGGAGAGGCTACCAGGCTGGAGAAATTCTTGGTGCGTTCAAATGACATGGTGCTTGCTGACTCCTGCTAGCTTTTCCCATGCAATGTAGACTAAAGCCTGAGAAAGGGGGACTAGGATAGGCTGTAGCCATCTCCTGCCCACCACATAGGGTTGCATTCAAGCCTGGAAACTCCCTATATTCTTCTGAGTGGTTGGGGTAGACCTGATCTAAGGCTTTTACTGTCTCAGTCCTGCAAGTGTTTCTGCACCTAAGCATTCCCATTACTTTAGGAAAGGAAAGGAAAGGAGAGACCACAAACTGCTCTCTCCTGCATGAGAACAATTATCCCAATGGATAGCATGGGGCTCTTCACGCCAGGACGAGCTGAGCAGTCAGTGTAAAGCCCTCACAGTTTAATCCCTCAAGCTCTGTCAAAGCAGGTCAGTCGCACCAGAGGGGAACGAACATGGATATCATGATTGTCAATCCCATGCACCATTCATTAGACTGAGCATTTAAGTGGAATTGCTTTCTGCAGACAACTGTCTCCCAACTGTGAGACTCTCAGACGAAAACTGTGCAAAAGTCAAGCTGTCAAGGTATCTCCACTTGGAGATTAACCCTGTCTGAGGGCCTATGGAGGCAGATAAGTCATCTTTATCTCCAGCACCAGCTATCTTACTGAATGTGGATTCGACATGGGTGAAAGGCACTGCCACCCCCCCAGACAGCTTGCTCTCAGCCCAGCAGCAGAGATGGGGCTTTAGGCTATGGTGAGAGGAGTTTCCCAGCCCAGCCTGGGGGACCTGTGCAATCCTCATCCCTTGCTCATCCTCATGTGTCACCATAAAGCAGGCTGGGTCTGTCCAGCCAATGGGCAAGAGGAAATATGAGAAAACAACACTGACAGTCATGTTAGGAAGAGGAAAGCACCCAGTGGGGAGCAGCCAAAGTCTGACCTTTTCTCTTGGTGCAGTGGTAGATCTGGCTGTGCTCCTGGGAGATTGGGTAGGGGTTGGCAGGTGGGAGCAGGTCCTGGGAGGTGCTCGACACCCCATTCTCGCACTGGTACTGGGAGCCCAGGTTGGAAGACGCAGAAAGGACCCTGGTCTCACCACTGAAGGGGCTGTGATTCGAGGACACTTTTTGTCTCACTGTGCTCCTGGGAACAACTGGGTACTCTTTACTAAAAGCAAAGAAACAAACAAAAAAAACAAACAGAAAATCGATTAATAAATAGATCAGTGACTTAATAAATGAAGGCAACACATTAGTGTCATGATGTTCGTTTAGACTTTCAGGCAGAGACATCCCTCCCAGGAGACTGCAGCACAGTCACACTTTATCCATGCAACACTCTTCTATTTCACTTTCTTTTTAGTATCTTTCCCTTTAGATTTGTGGCTCTTCCACCACAATTGCTCTTTTACATCCCTACATACAACAAATACGTGCAGTTATAGCAAAATACACAAGATTTATATTTACATATTCTAGTAGCATTTATAAAATACATACTATTTGTATTGTATATGTAGGTGTGCACAAGTGCACATAAGAATCATTTCTTCCAAGCTGACTTGGAGATGGATTAAGTATTTAAGTCTTCTTCTTCCCCCTTATGGTATTTGTCCCCATTTCTTTTCCCCAGGGTCTGCCAGTCTGGTTGTCCTGGATGGGGACCCCTGGACCAGAGAGCAAGCTTCACTTCAGAGCGCTTAGGAGAGAGAAAGAAATAAATCACCAAGTCCTGCTGCACACCAGAGCCACACACCTCAGCAGAGCCAGGCTAAGAGGGGGAGCGCTAACGGAAAGTCTGGTTCATTCCCTTGCTCCAAAATCTGGTTTGAAGCAGAGATGCTTTGCCAACACTGGCTGGAAATCCCCTCTCCTGCAAGACCCTACAGTGTGTTTTGGAGACATTTCTCTAAGCACATCAGAAACGTGGCCTGGACAAGATTATTCCTGCTCTGCAGGAGAGAGAAGTGAAGCTGAATAGTCTCAGAGCCTTCAACCAAGGTGCAAGCTGCCTCCTGGGCTGTCTCCAAGACTGCTGAGACCTCCCTGAATCCAAGCACTTGCTAAAATGCTTAAAGACCGGGTAGTACAGCAGCACCTTACAAAGTGCCACCAGGCTTAGAGCAGCCATGAACCACAGCCAAGATTCCAATGCAAGCTTTCTTCTTCAAGTTTATAACAATTGAACCAAGCTGGCTTTGAAGTACCCTACTCACCTGCCCAAAATCATTCTGCTGAAGCAAGGACAGATCCTTAAATCGCACCAACAGGCTCACCTTCCATGTGAAGGAGGAGCCCTGAATCTCCAATTAAACCGTTTAGAGAGGACCTATCACTATAGCAACTCAGAATTTATTTACAAAGCTTAACAATAGTATTTATATAAACCTGCTCACAGCAGGGAGCTTCCATCCAAACCACTGCTGTGGTGGCTGCCAGAAACATCAGCAACTGAGCTGTAATGGAGAGGAAGCTCACCCAGGAGCTCAGACCCAAATAAATGTGTCTTTCCTTGTGCCACAAAAGCTTTCCAAACCCCAGGCACTGGTGGCTTGCCAAGGAGAGCCTATTCCAAAGGTGGGGTTTCTTCCCCTGGAAGCCCAGCAGCTCCTCCCCACAGGAGCATGGCTTTCCATCCACTTGAGAGGCTGAAGAGGCATCTTCTTCCCCAGAACTGAAGTCCAGACTGTGCACAAGAACAAGAGAGAGACGGACTGGAAGGAAGCAAACTTATGCCTCAGATACACAAGACAGCAATGGATGCCAGGGTATGTGGTGGATTTCAAAGGACCTCTTTGCCTGTGGACACCCAACACTAGCATTTCCACCCTAGGAACTCTTGCTGGAGGGCAGCTTTGGTGGCTTTTCAGGAAGGTCAAGAGCTGTGGCCTTCAAAACTCTTATGACCTTCAAACCTTCTAGGTTCTGGGGTATGTCCCAGCCCTACCAGGTCATGTTCTTGAGCTATCTGTTCTTTCACACAGCAATCCTCATGAAAATAATACCAGCACAACACCCCAGAGCTGCATCCCCACAATGTTTCCATTCCAAGAGGGCGATCCACAGGGAGATGATACTCCTCCAATGCTGCTGCATGGATTGACTGGTTCCTTCTTCCTCAGCTCCAACACCACCACCACCAAATGCCCCAAGAAACAATAGAGCCTCATTATTATTTTCAGTGTGGTACCTCTGAGCCACAGTGGAGGAGAAGGAGGGATATACCATGGTATGATGCCACACATGGTCTTGGTGGCTTTTCTGGAGGATGTAGAGATGACTGTTTTCACAGTTTCTCCCTGGTTCAGTGGGGGCAGAACTGGATGTCTCTTTGGGACGTGGGATTAGATCTGCATGGGGGTTTCTTACAGCAAATTCTCATAGTAGCTCACAGGGACCCCATCAATATCAGACCCTCGCTGTGTGAAACGCCACACAAACACTAAGAAGCCATCCTTACCCCAGATACTTCTCACCTAAATCAACACTTTCTCTAAGCTGAGCGGAGTGAAAAAATAACAACCTGATTGTTTTTTCTTGATAATAAGAATATTCTTTCCATAAAGGAGCTGTATGCCTGAAACAGCAATACTTTTACCCCGAGTGCCAGCATAGGTGATGTCAGGATCCCACACTCCCATTGCACACTGGGGACCGAATTCCTTTCAGACTGCATTTCCCAGGGGACACAACAACCTCCATAGCCATAAGAGAACCGTGGTGTTCTGCAGGAGCTACAGCGGGAGCAGGGAGTCATGCTGGAGAGGGAACAGGTTGGAGACACCAAGTTTCCAAACAGCTGTTCCCAAGAGGTATCGCAATGACTTGTCTCTAGACTGAAATATTTCCATTTCAGTCAAAACATGTTGAATGCTATTTTTGCCAAAAAATCTACTATTTGAGGAAGGAGAGGAAGGAAAGTATTTTCTAACTAAATAGCTCAAATATTCTCTTCTTTCGGTTTGCTATTTTTCTGTACACAAAGGCAATTATCTCTCTATTCCTACCTGTTCTTTCTTATAGGAGCTCTAATAAAGAGATATTTTTGGTACCTTGTAAAGCAACACTCATCCTGAAATATTTCTCCTGTTTCCTGAGCCCACTTTATACAGAGTGTACAGACCATCTGAGTTTGTCCTTGTGCCTTTTAAAAAGTTTTGAGGTGGGTTTTTTTGCAGTGCCTAAAAGTCACTATTCCCAAAATAGCTGGTTGCAATCCTGAGCCACAGTTTAATGCAATGAAAGGTTTTGTTCGCCACAAGCACAAAATGACTGTTGTGTCCAGGTATTTTGCTATCTGAAAAAACTGTAGCAAAGTAGGAAGCAGGGAAAAAAGGCTAAAGCTGAATTTATAAAGGCAATATAGGAAATTGTCCACACAGCAAGGAAGAGACCAGTCCAGAATGTCAGTTTTACATGTGGGTGTTAATGGGCCACTTTTTTTTGCATTAAAAATTGTAAAATTAGGAGAAATTGGCTGGGGAAAAGAATTTACAAGGAAGGAAACTGTCATTGGTCTATTTAAAGTTTGTTGGAGGCTAATGAAGAATATTCAGTTACTGTAGTTGGTGTATTACAATAGTAGAAGGGGATGGGGAGGAAGGAGGGAGCCACATTGTGTAAGGTGTTGTACAGTCTCTGCACCACCAGGCTTCCAGCTGAAGGGCTACCAGGAGAGAATATTACTTGGATTTTCATTAAACCTTGGGGAAAGCAATCGGGGATGAGGTCCAAGGCTATAGCGAAGGCACTCGGTCCTTTAAATCCAGACTCAGTTCTTAACTTCCACCCGGCCACATGTTTCTCAAACCTGTAGGACTGGACACTGGCTCTGCAAAACAATTTCCCACTAACACACACATTCCTCTTTAGAGTTCATCATATAACCCTGACCCTGCAGATCAGGTCTTACAGGTGAATCTTTCCTGTGTTTCCCTAACACTTACACCCAAATCAGACCTCTGCCAGGTGGAATTAGTGACCTCTGTCTCATTTTCTTTCATGACATCTTCTCCCTGGCCAAATAGCATTGCCACCATGATGCACTCAAGAGCTCCGTATGATCAGTTATGCCACAAATTCGTATTTAGCAAAGAAATCAAAGGAGCAAATTCAAGGCTTTGTAATCTCAGAGCTGGAAACCTTGTTGGCCTCTGCAAACTGGTAAAAACTGTGAAAAAATACAAATACAGCCCTTCACAGAGTGACACCCAGTCAACTTTCTTGCTTATCACTGTGCTGTAAGACAGCAATAACTGTCAATGCGTTTTCATGTCAGACTTGAAGTTTCCTAATGTACCAGCCAACGCATAGTAAATGCAGCTGCCAGACAAAAAACTTGTTCAAAATCAATTTCAAGATCCAGAGTTTATAATCAGGAAGCTTCTGCACTGAAGCATCCAACCCCTACTGACCCTAAGCAAATTATTATAGAAGATGTTTCTGATATTTCTGCAACAAAGCATTATATGCCAAGGCTTTCCAGAGCTGCTGTAGCCCATGGTAATAGACTCCGAAAGACTTATTAAATGTCAGGTCCCAAGGATCATACTGATATCTGTTCAAGGTCAAGATGAAGCTTGATATGGAAGAGGATTAACCCACGGTTAGTTGCTGCGTCCTTTGAAGCCCCCAAGCTGGGCACTGTCTAGATCTTGTTCACAATGGCAATTTCTAGTCTAAAATCGGGTCGATCAGTGGTCAACTGCAGCAATTCCCT
>NW_009914700.1:14446-18006 GCF_000696875.1 Nestor notabilis
AGACTCAAGAGTAGGAGAGAAATGGAAGCCAGCCATAACAGATATAGAAAGAGGAAGAGAAAATACAACCGTAATAAATATACCATCACCCAGGAAAAAAACAAACCTGAAAACAATTGTCAGTTGTCAAGTGCATTCATTTCAGCTTATTTCCGGCATATTGAAATAAAATCAAACCATTCTCAAGAGGCACTTGAGGGAGTTTGAACTGGAGAGTTTGAAGTGGATAAAACCTACAGCAGGAAAGGACTTGGTAGGACAGAAACTACTGAGTACTCCCTTCAGCCTTACCCTCAGATCAAACATGAGCTCTTTGCATGGGGACTGCCCACAGAAAATAATATCCTAGACTGGACGTTAAGACAAAGTCCCCATCAAGGCATATGGTAGGATATTCACTGCAGAATTCTCCATCAACATATCAAACGTCTTGTCTTTCTTGCCAGAATGTGAAAGGATCCAATAACCCTGTTTTGGGTGCATGCATGGTACGTTAACCACCAGTGCTTCATCTGAGCAGTGCAGCCCGAAAATGTCACTGCAACAAACCCAAGAACCAGCAGTGAAACAAACCAGCTAGAAATACAAAGCTACCATTATCAGGCAGATAAAAAGCTGGATTCCTGCAGACAAATGCCACTGTTCATGTTGGAGTAAGACGAACACAAAAGGAGCCAGAGAATGGATGTTGGCCAACAGAGACAGCATCACCATCCCTTCATGCTGTGCCAAGCTTCTGCAGATCAGGTCCTGCTGGGCAGATCCCCCAAAGAAGAGGCAATAGAGGAAACTGCAGCTACCCTGTGTTTCTTGAGTTGATTTTCTCCCTTTTCTCCTTTATCCCTGTGGATACCCTCCAGTGAAGCCTGTAGAACCTTATTTTGGGTTTCATCTGAATTTCATCAAATTCTATAGAATACAGTTTCCACCGGGGCTTTAACCAGGAAGATTTCCTTGGGGACATTGCTGGAGGAAAGTGTCACCTCTCCAACAGATGTTCTAACTCCAATTCTCACACTGAAAATGTTTCAGACAGCATGTGGCTCTTGGGAGATTACAGTGCAGAACATGGGAAATGATAGTGAGTGTAAAGATGCAATGAGAAGACTTCAAAAAGAGAAAGGTCATTTGCAATGGACTGAGACCTACTTGCATTAATCAGACCTATCAGTCCAACATGATGTTAGCATGCCAGCATACATAACATCAAACAAACTACACTGCCACTCTTGTTTGTCAAGTGGATAGTTCTGGATCTCTGTCTTACTTTGAAAGGTTCCAAGATATCCCTCAAGGGAGCCAAGATCCACCCTTTCACATAATCATCTTCCCTCTCAAAAGCTTTCCCAATAAGAAGCTTCAAGGACTAAATGGCATTAGTTTGGACAAACAGTAACTAGGGCCTGAGACTTCCAGCAGCTCTTCAGCACCCATAATAACTGCTGAAGATAATGGGAGTTGCAGATGATCAGTAAAACTTGCTTAAATGGTTTAACAGCACTGCTCTTCCACAGAGCTCTAGCCCCAGACCCACAAACACTTCGCCCCCACTGTCTTTTGGCAGTCACAGATTTAAGCTACAACTTGCATGCAACCCCCCAGATCACCCAATAGCTATGGTTTATTAGTACACTTGCATTGACATGGGGCATTTTAGGGGCAAAGTTCTACACTGGCATCTGCAATGCAGATTATCGTCTCTCTGCATCAGCTTCACCCTGTGTGGATTTCTGCTGCGTGTTTTGCTCTTGCTCTCCACACCAAATTCCCCTTGGCACAGCAGAAGTTCTAAGCGGAGGCAAAAGGAACACTTTGCCTAAAATTCCCAGCATCACATTTTACCTGCTTTATGTTTTCAATTACAGCATAAGCACAGGATACAGATGCTGTATAACTCGCATCCCTCTACACATTTTCCTCTAGTGTGCTTTCCTTTTTTCTTCCTTTTTTTTTTAATCAAGGATATCACAAACTTGATCTCATGCTCAGAAACCTGACAACTTGAAAAACCCTGTACTCCCACAGCACTCGTCCTGTCAAAGAACCTGCTAAAAGGGTGCTGTGTGTCTCAGGAAGGAAAGGCAGTAGGAAGAAAATTAACATGTATCAGAAATCAGTGTTCACTGGAATTTGGATCTCCTTTGGAACTCGTGGTATTCTTTTTGAGTGAAATCATCTGCTGCAGAAAAGCTTAATATTGCTACTGAATGAAGTTTTCTACCTGGATAGACTCACTAGCTTTTCTTCTGAGAAACAGGAAGACAAAATCCAACACAGAGACCTTGGGAAGGAGAAAGCTATGGAGAGAAATGGACTTGCAAAGACATCCCCATCTACCCAGATGGCCAGAGCACACAGAGGCAAGCAGAGACAGAGTCCTCCACGAGGCACACAACACCGTGCTCTGAGCTCACTCTTGGCATTGGAAGTTATATTTCTTCCCTCCTTCATCTTCCTCCCTCTCAGTCCCTACTATTTGCCAGGGGTAGGCATTGAATGGATGAACCATCATGCCAAGTCTCCACCAGTACCTAGACCTACTTCTACTTCACCCCACAGCAAGAGCTGCTTCAAGCTGAGCAGCAAACTGGTTTCCCTCCCATTCTCTGACAGCTAAAGGTGCAAGCAGGCCATCAGGTCTGGCCACATGGTAATTCAGGATGGACTTTATCTCATGTAATTTTAGCTATTTAAAAGGCAGGTATCTACTCTAAGCAAATCATTCAGACTCTGCAAGTGAGAAAGCAGAAGGAGGGCTCTTCACCCACCCTCCACATCCATGGGGTGAGGTCTCAAAAGAAAGCAGCTTTGCTCTCTGGAAGCTCCTATCATTCTGTTTGGCACAGGAGCCCAGACACCAGCCCAGCCTGGGGGGACCACTTCTAGACAGCATCTTCAACCACCACATGCCTACTCCCATCTGATCCAAGACCCATACATACATTAGGACCTAAAGGTTTAGTGCTGGGAGCACATCTTCACCAGGGCTTATGCCTCCAAGGCGTGCTCCAAGGCTATTGCAAGGTGTGCAAGTGTAGGGACACACTTTAGCCATAGCTGGGGCCAACCCTTCTCAAAAATGGGATGCCACAAGTAAGCTCATACACCCGGCTGGGTCAGCACCTTGTCTGCTGGGGTCTGCTTCTCCCAGGGCTGGTTTCAGCTGGAAGATGCCCCTCTGCAATAGCCCTATGCAGGGAATTAAGAAACATTTGAGACTTAAATAAAGAAAACATAGAGGTTTAAAGAAAGAAAACATGGAGCATGCAAAATTCATTCCCTCCATGGCTATGCTCCTTAATGAGATGATCAGTGACCTAATTTATGTCAGGTCACCAGTTTTCAGTACAAAAGGCTGTTGTAAGAGGTGGTTTTTCCAGCTATGTTTTTTTCCTATAGAGAAGGAATAGCACTGTAAATACATCCCACCCTATTCTCCAAGGGCATAAATAGGCATCACTCCTCTAAAGCCAAGACAGACTTACTGATACCTGCCAGATGGTGAATGGGTACATCACTGGGAAACAACTTCAATATATAGGCACACACACATATATTTA
>NW_009914701.1:0-6091 GCF_000696875.1 Nestor notabilis
ATTCTATGATTCTATGATTCTATAATGTGTTAAAGCATAAAGACCAGCTTTTCATCTAAAAAAAAACCAAACAAAAAAACCCCAATGAGATTCTAAGTCTTTCGTCATGCAATTAGTTGCAAAGCTTAGGCAGAAAAGGCAGGATCTCAAAGATGATGTACTATGGTCCACTAGTGCAACCTACACAGCCATGCTCTGAAACTACCAATAGATCCTTCTTTTCCATGCATGCCTAGAGAAACCCTTCTTGAAGCCATAAATTCACTTTCATTCACCAAAATTAAAGATTTCTATCTTTAAGTCATTTTCAATAGACTAGGATCATTCTGAGTACCTAACATGAAACATACAAATTCATCAAGATAAGCAATCTCTCAAGTCTTTACACTTCCTAACTAGGGAAATATCAAAAATGTGTCAAATGTTATTTATGCCCTTTATTTCCAGACACCTTAGTCATCTTGCTGAAAACAGTGAAAACAAAAGCAAGCTTTTCTTGTCCTGTATCAAGTCAGAAGATTCAAAGTTAGGAGCTCAGTTAGCTTAGTTTTTCTTACAAGTGCACTCTGAGATTGTAATCCTCATTTTTAGATGCTTAATTCTGAGACGCAGGAAGACTGTGTGGTTCATTACATGCCACATTCTCAACTAGTACCTCAGATAAGCCCAGAAAGCCAAACGTATGCTGGGCTGCATCAAAAGGAGCATGGCCAGCATGTCGAGGGAGGTGATTCTCCCCTCTACTCCACTCTCATGAGACCCCACCTGCAGTACTGCATTCAGCTGTGGGGCACCCAACACAAGAGGGGTGTGGACCTACTCGAGCAAGTCCAGATAATCCCAGGGTTAGAGCATCTCTCCTACAAGGACGGGTTGAGAGAGTTGTTCAAACTGGAGAACAAGCTCCATGGAGATCTTGTAGCAACCTTCCAGTACCGAAAGGGGGCCTACAAGAAATCTGGAGGGACTTTTTACAAGGGCATGTAGGGATAGGACAATGGAGAATGGTTTTAAACTGAAAAAAGGGATATTTAGATCAGACATTAGGAAGAAATTATTTACTATGAGGGTGGTGAGACACTGGCACAGGTTGCCCACAGAAGTTGTGGCCGCCCCATCCCTCGAAGTGTTCAAGGCCAGGTTGGACAGGGCCTTGGGCAACATGGTCTAGTGGAAGGTGTCCCTGCCCATGGCAGGGGCTTGGGACTACTTGATCTTTAAGGGCCCTTCCAACTCAAAACATTCTATGATTCTATGTAGCAGAAGACCTAGTCCAGACTGCAAGGGGTCCTAACCTGGGCATCTGTCTCTGCCTTATGAAAAACAGAGAGCATGTCTGAGTTTGTGGCATCTTTTATAGCTCTGATAGAGTATCACTAAACTAAAAGCTAGAGAAGCTAGCTCTGAAGAGTCTTCTTGTCATATCACTACTAACAACCCAGGCACAATATATATTGCGTACAGTATCATCATACTCAGGACAAAGGAGAAATGAAAAGGAAAGTGTCTTCAGTTCTTTAGCCTTGACTTATGGATACTTTATTCTATAAAACAACAGACTGAAAAAACACCCATCTCAGATTTCATTAGATGCAAAAGCTACAACACTAAACTATCAAGTAAGTGCAAAACTTTTCTACACATGAATGGATTGTGATAGCCATGAATAACAATCATTCTGGCCTCTCAAAAGTATTATTATTCATAACTTGAAATTCATATTTATGCACAACGAAGTGTATGCGAGAGATCTACACCCAAAAGACAGCATCTTAAAATACCATTTTTAGTAAAACAGAAACATACTATAATCTCTGAGGCTGGCTTTTAAAATACATTTTAAGGGAGCCAATTTTCATATATTATGCTTAAAGTTAGAAATCTGCATTTAGTCATGATTATTTAGGTACTTAAATGTACACTTAGGCCCATTAGTTTTATAGCTAAAGGCTAGTTTATAGCAAGCACAAACAAATCATGATACTTGAATCAAAACCACCAAAGGGTGATTTCTAGTTTAAAAGTGACAATGATAGAGTACAGTGGAAGCATATAAAGGAATGTAATGCAGCTTTCTTTAAAAATGCACATCATTTTATCATATTTCATAATACAACATACGTCCAGCTATTCTAACTGAAATGCATTTTTGCATTTGCCTTGTCGGTTTGGATTTGGGAGTGCTCTTATGCAACTTCGCAGGTTATCCTAGCAGGAAATTTATTTGGGAAGGGAACTGAAAAAGATTCAAGAGAATTCAGCTAAAAACTCGGTTACACATGTAGCATATGCAAAATTACACAGAATTATAAAAATTGTATTTTTTTCAAAACAATTAAAATAAAATGTAAAAGGTACACTATATAAAAACAGATCCATTATAAATGAATAATGTCAGACATAGAAGTAGGTATGGAGGAATGCAGTTTAAACATCTATATTGCAAACTAAAAAATTCTTTATTTTTTTATCTTATATAAGTTTACCCTTTTAAAAATATATTTTTCTGTAAATTATCATTTAAGGTATTCACAATTAATGTAGTGAGACATCACTTCAGGAACGATTCAGTCCATCGTAGCTCTAATGTCTAAAATAAATGGATTAAATCACTTTTCAGATGTTTATCCCTCTCCAATGAATACAGAGCACCTAGATAACCGATCCAGACCTTTAACTTTTAGATAGCTAAAGTTACACTAAATATTTTTCCTTACACTAAAATGATTCACTGGGGGAAAAAAACCCCATTCAGATAATTCAAAATTAAAAGAAAGCTGCTATATGGTGATAGATAACTGCCTGGATACCTATATTCACCTGAAGTAAGGCAGCTGAAAATAAATGTTAAGGGCGAAAAAAATAAAGAGGGAAAAAAATATCTTCAGCTCTCTACAGGAAAGACATGAGGTAATTTTTGAGTTTTAGATTAATCTTAATAAAATCAATGGCGGCACCCTTTGCCAGGGATCAGTAGTTTTATTTCCCAAAGGAGACTGCGGAACAGCTGGTATGAAATCCTGTAAATGCAAATTTTAAGATAGCTTTAGATTTCATTATCTGATATCTTAACAGATCAGATCTCATCTTTCTACCAGCAAATCTAGTCCTTTAATTCACATGCAGATTCCAGCAATGGAAGCTGAGCCCCACATACCAAACTGGGGATATAGCTACAGATACACAGCGTCCTTGAAACAAGAGCTCAGGATCTGTCCATATCAGTGTTAGGGCCCTGGGGTCATTCACAGCCTTCATCATCCCTTCCCAGCCCTCCCTGGGCCCTCTGCCACCCTGCCTATGGCCCATGGACCCCATTCTGGCTCATCCCAGAGCTGTCAGTCCCTGCTCCCCACAGGAGCATGGGTCTACAGCCCTGTCTCTGGTCCTGCCTCCTGGATGGGCCACTGGCCTACACCATAGCTTTGTCTCTTGCCTACCCTCCTTTTGCTTCAGACTGTAGCCCCTGGCTGGACTCTGGACCTGGTGCACCACTCACTGTCCCAGGGGTTGTCAATGCACTCTTCTGTCACCACCTATGCTCTGCCTGCCATGCTCAGTCCCTGCTGCATGGCACCCCTTCAGAGCAGGCACCCCATGCTGGGGCAACCTAATCCAGTGAATGATGTCCCTGCCACAGCAGAGCGGTTAGACTAGGCAATCTTTAACATCCCTTCCAGCCCAAACCATTTTATGATTCTATGACTAGTTTTGAAATTAAGAGGTCACTCTAATATTTGTAGATTAAAAATACTTTCTTAGCAAGAGCGGGTAAGACTTGATCTACACACATTAAGATAGAGCAATCAATGTGACTATTGTGACTTAGCAATAATTCGAACATTAAAGCTGAAGGACTAATAATGTTCCTATGGTATTTGCTGTATTTTGTTCTTAGTGATCCAGGGTTATAATGGAATATTTCCGTCAATTATACAGTGACAGTAAAAAGATGCATTGAAAATGGCTTAAGTGTAGTCCCAACAGTTTATGTCACAGAATTAGACGTGTCCTCTCTGATTAAATATAAAAACCCACAAAGAAAAAGAAAAAAACAACCTAAAAAGGATTAAGTCATATTAATCTTAGATAAAAATTCACACACCCAGTCTTAATGGCAGCATATTGTGTAGCTAGAAAAAGTAGCTAAACCTCAGACGAATCAGCCACATACATCACCTATATCTATAAATGAAACTCCTGTAAGAACATGCTTGCTTTACCTTATGACTCCCTATCCTTCTCCCCAGTGATCTGAATGCTTTCCAAACTCTGCCACTGAACTTCATCAAAACAAAGCCCACAGTGCACAACCTAGCCCTCATTTTAGCACAATAAAGATGCAAAATGTATTATGTATGCATAAGGCAATCTAAATAAATCATAACTTAAAAGTCTGCAATCTCTAAGTTAAATAACCTAATTTACTTGGAAACAATGTGCACAACTGAAACATAAATTACATAAATCCAGAACCAGGGATATAAAAAAATCATTTTAGTTTATTTGAGCAAATAGTTCTGCCCTTAAATCAAAAGAAATTAGACTAAACTTCACCCTTCGGCCTTTTTGTTTCCAAAATTACTTCATGTTTCTCTGATTCCTTTCTATCTAACTAAAACCTATTTCACCATTTATTTCCTTAGATAAAACTCATCATAAGGCAAGTAAACTTCCTGAAAGCCTTCATATTTGCTTCTCATACCTCATGTCCTACCAGTAATTCCATCTAATTTTCATACGCATGTCTTCTTATCTGCCAGCCATCCGAAACCAAGACTAAGGGGTTCAAAGAAATTGCTTACTTGAATTCTGTATTTTCTCATTGAAGACCCAGTTAAATCACATTTGTTAACATCAAAATGTCTTGAAGCAGATCCTCAGTGATACATGAGGTATACCGATTTGGTTTCCCTTTTTCACATCTAATTTCTTTTTCTTAATCTGCTCCTTCAGCTAGCTCTCAGTGTTACCTTCTCATGTTTCCCAACCTTCTTCCCAAATCATACGCTTGATGTGTTCTCCCATTCACTGCCATCTATCTATCTCCATCATTTTCTTGACAGCATTTTCTTCCCATACCTTGCAGCTAGTCCTCCTGATGCTATCTATCACTGTCCTCAGCTCCCCTCTGTAATCTGCTGCCCTTCCCAGAACACAGTGAACAGCCGATCACAAGTCATGCAAAAAGAACAGGAGCTGACAGCATTTGAGTGTAATCATAAACAAAGTATGGGGTGAGCTGCACCCACATTTGAATCCAGATTTCCACTCAGGTCTATGCTACAGTATTGTGCATGGATATCCAAGAGCATGTTCACTCCCATTCTGGAGTGTTGGGCAGAAAGTCAAAGCTGGTACTTCAAGTTTGCTAGTAACATAAAACATGGTAACACCTAATCTGAATACCAAAATCTATTCCAAAGTTTTTTATAGTTCAAATAATAAATGAGAATATTGATAATCTTCTGTAAATGAGGGAGAGCATAGGTTATTGGATTTAGTATGAAATCTAAGTGTTTCATAATAACACTTCCATCTTTCATTTTCTTTTTCAGCAAAAAAATAAAAATACTATGCATACTAAATTCAGCATCTGCTTCAGTAAGATTTCACAGTAATTTTACACATTTCAATTATACACAAGGCTTGAAATCCCCATTGTGAAAATAAAAAGTTAAAAATATGTAAGTACTGACACTGCATATTTAAGCAATAAAATAAAAATGGAATCATAGCAAAGTATTGTGTTTCTGGCTACTGAAGTGCCTTTCCACTTCTTTACAGAAGGATAAACAGGCAAAATTTATCATTGGATGCATCACTCTTTATTTGTGTCCTAAAAAGCTTTCTCTACTGTTTTCAGTTAGCAGCACTGATACATCTCAAGCCCACTAAAAGGGAGGAAAATATTAGGTGGCTTATGTCTAAACCATGCCACACTGACCCTATGATGAGCTTGGTCCAGTGCCATGAAAGTGAAAAGGTCATATGCCTGCTGCCAAAATGGTGAACACTGGATTGAATCCCAACCCTGGTTTTGACCAGCAACATTGCACTTCCTTGTTGATGGATTCTGTCCACAAAACTG